>NC_091051.1:17804455-18111844 GCF_963966145.1 Tenebrio molitor | reverse complement strand
CTCTTCTGCTGCTTCCTCATGGTCTCGCCTTCTCTCTTGTTTTTGTTTTTTTTTTGGTCTTTTTCCTTTCGTGGGTCTCTTGATGTTCACACTCACGTGCTCGCGTCTCTTTGCTGCTTCCTCTTGGTCTCACTTCTCTCAATACTTCTTTCGTCTCGTGGGTCTCTTGATGTTGACGCTCACGTGCTTGCGTCTCTTTGCTGCTTCCTCGTGGTCTCACTTCTCTTTTATCTCGGGGTCTCTCTTTCAAATCCCATTTCTGAGGTGTTACGGATCCAAGCGTAGATCGAGTTCAGAGACAGTTGAGGAACGAGGAAATTGCACCAGGCGCAATACCATTCTGGAAACGGCGGCCAACGTCAAGGCGTACGAAACAACGAAGCAGCAAAGTCTGCGCGAGGCCAGAATCGCCACCCTAGAAGGAGAAAAAGAAATTGAAGAAGAGCTGAACAACATCGAGACAAACCGGAACAAATCAAGAAGGTCGCAGCGAAGACCGAAGACACAAAAATCGACCCAGAGACAGAAGTTGACCGAACTCGAGAAGCAGAAGAACTTCGACAAGGTGTTGGCCGAAGAGAAGCAAGTCAGCAAACAGTCGATGGATAAGAAGAAAGCTGTCGAAAGGGAGGCCCGAGAGAAAGAAACTCAGGTCCTGTCGCTGAGCAGCGAGCTGAACAAGTCGGACGTCAAAGTCGAGAAGTTGGAAAGGACCAAAAGACAACTCCAGGCCGAACGCGACGAGCTTCTGGAGGAGGCGAACAACAGCAACAACATCAGCAAAGGATCGTTGCTGATCGACGAGAAGCGCCGCCACGAGGCCAGAGCCACCGTGAAACTGGAGAAACAACAGAAACTGAAAGCCGAGCGCAATCGTCGCTAGAAGCACCAGGAGTTCCTGACGAGCGTGCTCACATGGCAGTGTGGACCGCACTATAGTATGTTGAACCAAGAGTCAGGGTCGGTTCCGGGTCATGTGTCGCCATGTCCGGTGACACATCGCTGGGTACTCCGTTCGCGTATACACGAAGGCACTTGGAGGAAAACAAGGAAAGGAAAGGATGCATCTTTCATTCCCCCGGGCCATACTGACGGGAAGATTCGGGATGGGTACGGTGAGGTTGGGTGCGGAAGGAAGCTGGTAGGTAAAGTCCTCCTCAAGAAATAGTCAATTTTGACTTAAATTGTAAATCATTTTACAATAGGACAGCCAACCATCTTATAACTACCATAAATTATTCCATTGTACCCTCTAATTTTATTGCCCTTTTGTTGTGCAGTGCCGACTCAAGGAAGGACAAACATCAGGTAAATATTGCTTTTTGCTTTGTTCTTACACTCACTTTCTTATTATTATTTTTAAATAATAAATTCCGAATTACTTAATTTGTTACGCATCGAAAAACGTAACCGAATCCCAACCCCTAACAAAACCACAAAAAAAGCAACAACTGAAACGGAATAAATTTATAAGTAGGTAAATTATTTAACAAGTAAAATACATGCACTAACGTTAATTAATTTTTTTTTCTAATTTTGACATATAAAGTGACACTTTTCAAAATTAATTGACATTTGGAAACGTCTCACTTTTCGTAACTGGTTACGAAAAGTAAAATCTTTCTAAACTGGTTAGGAAAAATTTATTGTATCACCAGTTGACTGTCATATTTTTTGTTTTTAAGCAAAATAACCGTGCCTACATACCTACTTGATATTTTAACACAATAATAATTAATTATTAATGAAATTCATTACTTCGTTTAACGTTTGAAGAAACTTTTTTTTGTCAAAATTAGAAAAAATCTTGTATGTAACACGTTTGGAAATGCAATTTTGTGTAACTCGTGTGATTTTGCGGGATCTCGCTGCGCTCGTCCCGCAAATATTCCACTCATTACACAAAATAACGCATTTCCTAACTGGTTACATAAATAGCTATTCTAGTTCCTTTTCGATTGCTTCAAAAAATTCTTCGTCATCCTCATCTTCATCATTTAAATTAATAATTAATTGAGGAACTTCCGTGTTCCGCAAATAACTATTCTCCACGTCGATGACATGGCGTATACAGGCAGACCAAAGAACAGAATCAATTTCGTCCACAGACTCTCTAGTTGCCGGTATGACCGATTGAATTTTCCGGGTTTCGGTTCCAAATTTTTGAAACGGTGGTTTCGTTGACTCGCGTTAATCGGGCTGTTTCTTTACCAACAGCTTTACATCCCCGATTCTGATAAATTTTTGTAGACATTTCTTATAAATTCTTTAGCATCGTTAGAGTAATGCTTCCTACGTTTCTTTTTCAGTCCTGCTGTAAAAATTACAGGTACCGTTGTTATAATTTTGCATTAAAATATACACCCTTATCTACAGGGTGTCCCAGAGTTGCGAAAAAGCTCCATAACTTGTTTGTTATTAAAGATATCAACTTTTTCTTTTTTCTAGATGATAGCTTCGCTTCTACTCCATATTCGGAAAATATTGCGGTATATATACAGAGTGTCCCAATATTATAAAAACACTAAAGTTATGTTTTTTTAAATGGAAACTACCCAGTTTGATTTTATTTTTGAACTCTATGCTAAATTATGAATCAAATTTATACAGGTCGTTTTTACCTATCTGCCATCGTTTTTAATCAGTGGCGTTTTTTTTTACCAGAATTTCGAATTGCAGGGGTTCCTTCGAAAATTCGTACCTTCCAAATCGTTGCTAAATTTTCGATTGCACTTTTTTTTAATATTAAAATTTTGATTATCACCTGAAATTACAAACCGATTCAAGTAAATACGTAATGCTGTAGCATAAGTAAAATTACTTTGAATTAGTTTATTTCTGTCCAACTAAAATACTTATTTCTATAATAAGTCATAAATCGACAATTAATTTTACGGAAAACTGAAATTAATATTAATCTGAACAAGTAGGGTTTAGACATTTTTTCGACATATTTATGAGGAGATTGGAAAAAATATTACCTTTAAATCCTTTAAGCACACATTGTATCTCACATTATAGGCACAGTATTTTTCTCGACCAGTTATATAAACTAGAATTTTATTTGAGAAACTGAACATTAATCAAGATGAAATTGCTTGTACTTGTTGTCTTGTTGGTAGCGTCCGCTTCAGGTAAGTCCTTTTAAAATTAATTGTTGCATAAAACTATTTAATTTTTTACAGCGGTACCACCCTTTCTACGTAAAAATAGTCTGCTCCCAGATGGTAGGATCATCGGAGGATCAGCCATTTCCATTTCTCAAGTACCATACCAAGTCTCTCTTCAGTATTATGGTTCTCATATCTGTGGTGGTTCCATAATCAGTACCAATTATGTTGTTACGGCTGCTCATTGCACCGACGGGTGAGTTCGTATCTTGATTTTCTAATAAGTAATCTTTAACCAAAAAAAATTTAAGACATTTTTATCTCCCTTTCTTACTCTTCTGGACATTTCATAGATTTAATATATGCTCAAATATCTAAAAATTGAACACAAATTCCTTTAAATACTGTTACATTTTATGATTTTTATCAACGATTTTGAATTACTATTCTACAATCGATTACAATTTTTCATTAAAATTATTTACTTCATTGTTTTACTTTTATAGCTTCTTGAATCTTGAATCACCTTTTAGTTCTTCCGTTGAAACCCTTTTTCGTACCCAATTATACCTCTCTTTTTTTTATGTAATCATGTCCTCTTTGTATTGCTACCGAAGAATCGTACTGTACATACAATAAATGGTTTTTGTCATTCCTAGACTATCTGCTGGGGTTCTTACTGTCCGTGCAGGAACCTCAAATCTTGGAACTGGTGGTCAAGTACTCAACATCGCCAGAATTCACCAAAATCCGAGCTACAACGACAGACTCATCGATTATGACATTTCCATTTTGGAGTTGTCCTCTACTTTGAGTATGACAGATTCTGTAGGAATTGTGAGACTCCCTGCTGCTGGTGCCAACTGGGCTGCCGGTACTTCCGTTCTCGTCACCGGTTGGGGTACCACTTCTGAAGGCGCAAGTTCACTTCCCACAGCCTTGCAAGGTGTTACTGTTGAAATTGTCAGCCAAGATGTGTGCAAAGCCGCATACGGTGCCAGTAGCATTACTGATCGCATGCTGTGCGCGGCTGTCGAAGGGGGCGGCAAAGACGCCTGCCAAGGAGATTCCGGTGGTCCGTTGGTGGTCGACGGTGTTCTGGGAGGCATCGTTTCCTGGGGTTATGGATGTGCACGCGCTGGTTATCCAGGCGTTTATTCCAGTGTACCTGGCTTGCGCAGTTACATTACAGAAGTGACAGGACTATAAAATTTAAATGTTAATAGTTATGTAAAGTTCTTAAAAATATATTCCGCACAACAATTATCGCAACACCTATTTATTTCTAGAAAATGTCACTTCATCAAAACTATTGGATCTACTGATAAATATTAGGTTCTGGGAAAACATAAAAGATAATTAACAGCACTAGCCACCCCATATACCTAACAGAGAAAATAATATAAAAAAAAAAAAAACAATTTATTCCAAATTGCAAATTTATAAATGCAGGTATGTATAAAATAGCACTGGTATCTCGTATTTCTACCTGCAGCTCGAATTACAGCTTCCATCCTCCTTGGTATGCCATGTCTGAGGTCTGAAACATAGTACATAGTCTTGAGAAAGAATTTCCCATTATTGTGAAAGTACAGCCTCGAATTCTTCCAGGTTACGGAATGTTCGATGGTGTCGTTTTAAAGCTTGTTCTAGTAGAATGGTCCCAGACATGCTCAGGTTCATGTCTGGACTTCGTGCAGGCCACTCAAGTACTAACAATTGAATTTCTGCAAATACTGCTGCACAATTTCTGCGACGTGGGGTTGTGCATTGTCATGCATACGTAAACAAAGCGAGGTGATAATGCGGGGTTAGGCGGGTGCGTCCTATTGAATTCCCACGCTGGTGGTCATAACGCCAACCACTTCAAGCATAGCAGGTGCCCTCCTGAACCAAGTATCCAGAGGGGTAAGCGGGCGAGTCGTACCTATTGGATTTTCACAGCTCCTTATCAGCGTTTGGATGTTGTCAGAGCCCGATTTTTCTTACACTCGACCATCCTGACTTCGTAGGCCGTCCTCGGACTGTTCCGTATTCGTCTGTGGACAAATCTCATTAGCAACCGATTATCAGAATATTATACTCATCTATCAATTTATACTGAAGTCGTGAAACTCCTATCAGGTTTACTTGTAGCACTGACACTTCGTCAGCCATTGGCTTAAACCATCGACACCCCTTTGTCAGACTTGGGTTACTGATACATACTTTGTCTGACATGGACTTGGATTATTGACACTTTGTCAGACTTTAACTTGGTTTGCTGACACTCTGTCAGACTTTGACTTGCTTTACTGACACTTTGTCAGACTTTAACTTGGTTTGCTGACACTTTGTCAGACTTTGACTTGCTTTACTGACACATTGTCAGACTTTGACTTGGTTTACTGACACTTTGTCAGACTTTGACTTATATTACTGACACTTTGTCAGTTTTGGACATTTGCTTACCTTGCATTGGTCTGAACTATCTCGTAACATAACCCATGGCTTCAATTTGTCAATGGCAACAACCTTTGTCTAGGCCTTCGTGCCCTCTCTTAGGTCTGATATCGGTTGCAGGCCAATCTGTCTTCAGCACCATAACGAAATCGAACCTTTTGATTCTTTTGATCCTGGCTGATGCGATTTGAAACTTGTTGTCTTATCTTATGCCAATTTAGTCATTCCAGTTCTCCTTGGACTTCAGCTAAAACATTTGCTCGGCCATGGCCGTTGGCTATAACCCACCAGCACCTCCATTGGGGTCATCCCAACAGACTTGTTACGAGTGCAATTGATGGCAGTCTGGACTTGCTTCACGACGGTGTCCCACATATCGTCTGGCTTCTCACCCGAAGCAGTGGTTAAGGCGGCCAAGATGGTTAGGTTAAATCGTTCACATTGCCCATTGGCTCGAGGAGTGGCGACGGCGTTCAACACATGCGTTATGTTATAGTTCGTACAAAACCTTTGAAAAGTCTTTGACACTACGGTTACTTATAAGTCTTTGAGGTACACCGAACACATACGTTAAATTTGTTAAAACTTTAATCGGGTAACGGGAAGTTGGTCACGCACAGGTTCAATCAGGGTAAATTTAGTGAAACTGTCGACAATCACTAGGAGATACTCGTACTTGTTTCCTTTCGTACTAGTAACGAATGGTCCAAGGTGGTCAACGTGTATGATGTGAAAAGGGGTTGGTATCTTCTCGATAGGGTCAGCGTACCTTACTTCTTAAGGTATGTGTTCTGTGCTTCTTACCAGAACTTTGTAATATAGGCAATTCAAACAAGAGCTTACTTGGAAAGGAAGGATCGAAAATATTATTATTATTTTTTTTTTTGTATGAAGTAACTTGAGCTGGATTTGATAACATATTAAATTACTTTGTTAAATGACATTATATTTTCGCCAACTGGCAATTTTCTTCTCTATGCCCTAACTTCCGGCATCGAATACATTCAATTAGCGTCTTAGGGCAATCACGGACCATGTGACTTCCACGGCAATTAAAGCATGAAAGATATGGTTTGAGTGGCTGGGTTCGTCTTTGCGGTCCAGTGGCGGCTCGTGGGTTTTATTGTTGAGGAGGCAAACTTGAACAGACATAGTAATAATAAATACACCATAATAATAATTTTTTTAAATATACTATACCGGGTGCCCCAAAATTCGCGGAACAGCTTACCAGTACGTTGTTAAGTAAAAATATCAGGTAAAAATGTTCAATCTTCTTTTTTGTAGAAGATATGAACCTACATATTTGTTACACTATAAATATTTCAATTTTGTTGTATCCATGGAAATAAGAAAGAAAAATCAAAGCCACGTTGCGATAAATTATTTGAGGTAAAACCGACAAAAGTCACTTCTTGGAAATGCTGTAAATAATAAAGTAAAGCAAACCTGATCACAATCATTCAGAATTATTTTAACATTGGCTAGTCAAAAACAAGTAGTCAAAATCTTTTTTAATATTTAAAATAAACGAGATCAAAGCGCACTTTTGAGCCCCCACATTTGTATTATTAAAATCTGAGTATTGATATAGGTCCTGTATTCTTAGATTAACATTTTCTGTTAAAATTTGGAGTAAATTTTATGTTATAAATTTTATTACAGTTAACATTGCTTTTTGACAAACAGCATAAAAAAAAAAAATTAAAAATTTTTTTTTTTTATTGTTCTGTTTTCCCAGATGTAATGAAATTTTACGGCTGACTTGATGTGCTCTTTTGATTTTTGGTGTCGTTCGATACAAAGGGCAATATGTTTAAGATCATTAAATCTTAAACGCGACTAAACCGTGTTTTCTGTTTCAGCAGCAAATAGCATGCAAGGCCAACAAAACAACAAATTTTTGTTCACACTTCCGACGAGTCATTTGCATTTCTGATTCCACGTAACCACATAGTGTTAAATTACCGTTTCTGCTTTCCACTTACGCATATAAGGCCGGTTAAATTTAGTTGTGGCTGTTCTTGACTTTTTACAATTTGTCGTAAGACAATGAATTAAATGGATGATTTAACAATTAATCAATAATATCTTCGCAATTTCTTTAATTTCCATATCAATATAAAAATAAATAAAACACGGACTTTTGACCAGGGACCAATAACACCACTCCAAATCCAAAACAAAAACAAACGAGCACCTACAATCTACACTTGTAAACGATCACCGGTGCGTGGTCAAGAGTCAAGACTCAAGACTCGTTAGAGCTCGGCTACAGTTCGAGAGACCCAACAGCGTTCGTTCCCGCGATGGTCATCATAGGTATATACGAATCGTGACGTCTGAAATCGAGCCTTGCCGCCGGCCGAGGTTATTTCTCGGGCAGAAAACGATTTACTCCGAGCGAATCGATGCTAGTTAGGCGCATTTCCATGCATTTTCGTCCGCTTAGCGGCGAACAGTGCTACGCTAAATTAAACTCTGCCTCCGGCCGACAAAAGCAACAAATGCTAACCGCTAAAATCTTCTTGTAACACATTTTTATGAGAATAATTATCATTTATAAGCAAATATCTTCATAAATAATATGATTTAATATAATATTTAATTAAGTATTACATATATTTTTTATTTTCTTTTTATTTTATTTTATTTGGGGAGGCACTGCCTCCGTTGCCTCCTCGGAGGAGCCGCCACTGTTGCGGTCGTATTTGGAAGAATTGCCAAGGCCAAACCTATTACAACTATTATTGGATGTCGTAATCGTAACGGGTGTTTTTTTAAATTTGGCGTCGAAGTAGGCGTTGAACTGTCGATTGTGAACGCACTATACAGATTACGGATCACGGATCAGCTGTTTAAATCTTACGCTTTTACACAAGTGGTGTGATCTACTGATCTCAATTCGACTCTCCAACGCCTACTTCGACGCCAAATTTAAAAAAACACCATTTACTTCTGGAGGGTGGCGCTAACGAAACCCCTACACCGCCCCGATTTGGGATATTGCGTAGATACTCGTAACTTGCGACCTCACCGACTGTCTCAAAAGAGGCTGCTCGCAGCGACAATTTCAAGCTTTCGTCGTTGATACCCTCAATGATGCTGTCGATCATACATTCCGGCGGAATATCTAATTTCAATTTATTTAATTTGGACACTTTTTCAAAACAGTAGTCGCTCAGGGTTTGATTTGGTTCTGGCGCGTAATTCGCGGCGTCAACTAAATGTCGACCGAACTGAACCGGCGTTGGAAAACTACCTAATTAGACGTTTCATTTCGCGCCATTTAAAACACGGACTTGGGAGACTAGACGTAAAATAGTCGAGTTCGGCCATGACAGGATAAGTACCTGCAGTTTGGCGATGGGGTATTGTAAATCTTACTTCTGGTTTGGTTTGTGATTAGGCACTTAGTGTAAATACGTCATAAATTCCTGTCAGTTGTGCGGCCACCTTCTTTAATTGCAAATAAATCGGCAATGTGATGCATTTTATTTTTTTTTTATTTTCAGATTTCTGTTTTCTGTATTAGTTTGAACCTATTTAGATTAAAACATTTTTTTTGAATTTTGATTAATTTTCTTTATCGCCTCTTGACCCGAAACCCAATTGATAATAAATAAAATAATGGGACAGGCTTATAGCTCCATAATGTGTGTCTCTTCCTAGCCAAGCGTAAATTTTTTTCGATAATTAGAAACCGCGTAATCGCAAAAATGGTAAGTGTTGGACCACCCTGTATAACTTTTTTTCTTAAAATGACTTCCCGAGCACGATGGCAAAGTTTTTTACACTTATTTATTATAAAGCACCCTATATAAAAAATAACAAAGCGGTTGATTGCGGTTGAAACTGAATACCTACCCTAAACATCTTTATTGTACATCGCTGTTTTTACAGTGAAATTATTTTATATTTCAACACTACAGTAAGTGAAGTAAACAAATTAAAAATTTGTTCAGAAAACATTGGTAATAAAAAATATCATGATCGAAACACAGTTTCCACGAATAATGCTATATGAATCTTTAATCCATGTACAATAGAAATATTTCATTAGGCCAATTTAAAATTTCAACATCAAAATATTTTATTATGCTGATAAATAATATCTTACAACATAATATGACTTGTACTCTTTGTCTCTGTGTAAGTTTAGCGAATCCTACATCATGATGTCGTTATAATAAGGGTCGAAAGTCATCTATAGGCTCTTCGACTGACCGTTAACTCTTCGACATTAACTTTTATTTTGTAAAGCATGCAGATATATGAACCAAAATTCAGGTACTTACTAACCGACTCTTCACAGTTCCTTGACTTTATTAATCGTCATGAAACTGTATTAAAAGGAAATGAATACTAATCATGAAAACGATGAAATTTGTATCTCACAGTGAAAGTTTCATATTCTACTAGTGAGTAATAACTATTACTCATTCGGATGATTCTAGTACTCTCCTACGACCTGTGTCCCAATCTTCATCCTCGTAGGTAATACCCATCATTACCTGTTCGTTGAATAATATACAATTATCTCACAATAATTGCATCTTTTTTTACTGACGAAAAATGGCACAATTTCAGTTGTAGATGTTACCGTGAAAAACTAATGCATCTAGTTTTAGTTTTTCAATGAGAAATAAAATAAATAGGTACTCCAAAATTCGGGATTCAACGGATAGATAAATATGTGTATGTGTTTAGGTATACGAAAACAGTAAAATGAAAACTAAATATTTATTGTCATATCCGTGTCGTTTACGTAATTAGCGGCAACAAGTATTTAAAGAGTTTATATTCCGGCGGTTTGTTGGATGTAGCTGCGGAGAGCAGGTACGTTAGAATAAACTCCAGGATAACCATTGCGGGCACATCCATATCCCCAAGAGACGATACCGGCAAGAACGTTGCCGACAACAAGTGGACCGCCGGAGTCTCCTTGGCAAGCATCTTTTCCGCCTCCGGTAACACCAGCGCACAACATGCGGTCGGTGATGCTACCAGAACCGTATGCGGATGAGCAGGTCGATTGGCTAACAATTTGAACGTTGACTCCTTGCAAGGCGGAGGGAAGCGAGCTTGAACCCTCGGTGGTGGTTCCCCAGCCAGTTACGAGAACGGAAGTACCAGCGGACCAGCTGGTGCTCGACGATGGAAGGCCTACAGCGGCTACGCTGCTGCCCAGAGACAAAGACGAAGACAGTTGCAAAACCGAGATGTCATAATCGATGAGCCTGTCATTGTAGCTGGGATTTTGGTTAATCCTAGCGACGTTGACCACCTGACCACCGGAACCACGAGTGGAAGTTCCAGCACGGACGGTCAAAGAACCAGCAGTCAATCTAGAAAAATTATTAAAATTAACTTACACTTGATAGAAGTCGTGTCAAAATACGTACCCATCGGTACAATGGGCAGCAGTAACAATGTAGTTAGCGCTGATTATTGAACCACCGCAGATGTGGGAACCGTAGTATTGGAGAGAGATTTGCCATGGGACCGAAGAGATGGAAATGCTGGAGCCTCCTACGATTCTGCCATCAGGCAGCAAGCTGTTCTTGCGGAGGAAAGGTGGGACCGCTGCAAAAATAAAATAAATTATATTATACATTTTTGATTATTGTGTGAATTAATAGAACATACCTGAGGCGGAAGCTACCAAGAAGACTACAAACAAGATTGATTTCATTGTGAGAAGTGTTGCCGTTCTAGGTTCATACTGAGCTTTTTATAGGGAATAGGACAATCAGTATGTATTAGGACTTTACTGATAATGTCAATCTAATCCGTCTATAAAAATTTCAAAATCGTTTCGCTAAATAGAGTGTTATCTATTAGGATTTAAATACAATCGAATCCGTAATTTTTGAGACATCACGTGTCACGGAATGCCAATTGTTAGGAAAACAACATTTAATTTTTTCTTAGGAGCTAGCTGAATACGTCTTAGTTGATGCCATAAAATTTGATTAGATTTTGTTTTATATTGTGTAGTATGATGTTAGTCAAGGATTGGTGTTTTTATAATGAACGCTGGGGAAAAAATGCAAATTTTAATTTAATTATTATTTACTATTTAATTTTAATAATACATACTTCATTTCCCTCCACTACCCGGTGGCACGGCCATTTTGCCGGAGTACATACATTATTAGGGATATTACTATCAAGTAATAGTGCAGTGCTAATCAACATAATTATCGGCGTCTCGCCTCCACATTTAGACTTTGTTGTGTTTTATTATGTTCTGTGTCAATGTTAAGGAACTTCCTCACAATATGAGATGAGTATACAATAATATACCTTTTTAAATTTCAACTACCAATGTAGGTATTCCCTAAATCCAGAATTGTTAAGTTTTCAAAAAGAGATTGCGGTACTATTCCCGTTTGCTGAAATTATAAGTGGTAAAATCGATTTTTTTTCTAAACACCAAAGATTTCTCATAGCAACGGAGAGCTCTAAATTTTTATTAATTTTTGTGTTGTATTATGTGAATTTGGAACAGCTATATCTAAAAGATATGCTTGCTTTTGTTGTTTATCTAAAATAATAATGTCTGGTCTGTTATGCTTAATATGAATGTCAGTTAAAACTGTTCGATCAAAATATAATTTATAATTGTCATTTTCCAAACAACTTTCTAGTTTATAACTATAACGTGATTGTGTATTCTTTAATAAATTGAATTTAACAGCTAAATTCATGTGTACAATTTTAGCGAATATATCATGACGTTTCTTATACAGAGTGTCCCCAAAAAAAAAGACGAGTCCATAGCTCCCTTATTTATCGGAGGATTTTAATTATCTATACACCAAATTAAATGGTTGTTAATAGGCTACAAAACGGCTTAATAAATTCACATATAGCTCCAAGGGCTTCAAGACTAAACTGTCAAAATATTTTTTTTTAAATGGGATCACATACTTTTTTTTAGTAATTCTGATAGAGATTTTAATTCTGAAAACAACAATGTATCACAAGTATAACTTCACATAAAAAAAAATAACACTAATTTTTGAAACAAATGACGAGCACCAAGCGAAAAGCTATCAAAATGCATTGCGTTACAATGTAATAACCAAATTAACGTAGCTGGAAAAACAAATGACAAATAATAACATGTGGGATTGCGCAGATATGCCGCCAATGTTTACCGCAAAATGGAACATAGACGATATTAGTGGTTTTTTTACATTTTTTTTTTGTGAATTTTTGGTATTTAAGTGTATACTTGTGATACACTGTTATTTTCAGAATAAAAATCTCTATCAGAATTACTAAAAAAAATATGTAATCCCATTTGAAAAAAAATATTTTGACAGTTTACCCTTGAAACCCATGGGGCTATACTTAAATTTATTAGGCCATTTTGTAGCCTATTAACAACCATTTAATTTGGTGTACAGATAATTAAAATCTTCTGATAAATAACGGAGTTGTGGACTCGTCTTCTTTTTTGGGGACACCCTGTATATGCTTTGAGCCAAAACGGTGCAAGAAGAAATGATGTGTTCAATTGTTTCCCCTTTAGTTCCGCAAATCCTGCATTTATCAATTATCGATTGCAAACCGCATATGTGTTTTTTATAATTTCTTGTATTTATAACACGATCTTGTTTTGCAAATATAAAACCCTCCGTCTCAGGGTGAATATTTGATTTCTTAAGCCATACATGAGAAGCCTGAATATTAATTTCTGGTTGTTCCAGTTCTTTAAAGTATCTCCCATGTAAAGACTTCTGTTTTATAAAGAGCGATCAAATTAATTTGTAATCGAGTTATCCATGAATCCGAAACCGTATGTCGTTATTTGAACTCAATCACAGCGCGAAACAAAGGTTAGATCTCGACATATCCATCGCAAAGACATAGGTAGGTGTGTAACCTTTATCCGCTGAAACCAAAGCTTTAAAAAAAGTGTTATCACGAGCTCTATTGAGAAAATAATTTTATAGTGAAGCAAGTTGATTGTGTTGTAGAATTTCTAGATTTGAAAAACCCCCACCACCGTTTTCGCGTGGTTTCAATAGCAGATTTGGGGTGATGTTTACTAAATTTGGTAAAAAGAACTCTGGTTTTAGTGTTTATATTCTGTAAATTAGTTTTGGACCATTTTATAACACCAAAAGAATAGGTCAGCAATGGAACAGCATGTGTATTAACTGCTTAGTATTAAGTACACAATGGACATAAGCTTGACATAAGGCATAAGAAATTCATGATACATGCAGTGGATATATTATTAATTTTTACGTAACTTATGAGAAGTGACCTCAGTGAACATTATTATTGTGTACAAAAAGGCATGAACAATTATATTCGAGTTATATGGACACATAAATTATTTTCCAATTGCCCAAATTTACAAATTATTCTTAGGTATCTCTTATGTACTTCTTATGTCTTATGTCCATTGTGAATAAACACTAATATCAATATTTATTCACTTAAAAGATAAAATTAAAATTATCTTATAATAACTTTAAAATGTAGGTACATTTGAACGATGCCTTTTTAATCATTATTTTCCTTCGTGGTCATATAGGTCATTCCATTTGTGTCCCATAAATTGTCGTATACTCCTATGGTACATATTTGAATATCTTGATTCTTCTATATTCTTAGAGGTTTTGGGTGAAATGAAGAGAAGAAACATCTGGTACACACTTCTGTTCAGCAACAAATAGTTCTTCAATAATATTAAAACAAACCACCGAGCCCGTCTCTGATAGATAATAATCTGTATGTTACTTCCGATTTTTGGAAAATGGTTAAGAGTTCTTCCGTTTTTCTTAGTAGAAACTGATAAGCGATCATCATCAATGGGTTACATGAACTTTACTGCTTGCTTTTTGACCTATCTGCAGATACTGTTTAGGGATATAAATCCTATCTAATTAATTTGTTAGTTTCTTGACAGTTCCAAGTTTCGTTCACACGAAGAAAAAATGCTTCGGAACAGAATCTATACTTAGAAGAACTCATTCACTCATTTAGAACCACCACATATTTCGGACGTCGTTCAATAAAGTTATTAACATATTATATGTAGTAACTATAAAAACTTAAAGAAAATGGCATCTAGTCAATGTAAAATTACAATAGAGTGGCGTGTTCACGAAATATCACGAGTTTTTCAGGAGTGGCGATGTTAATAAGCTGACCCAAATTTTCAAACTTCGAACATTTTTTACGTTGAACAATGCCAGAAAGCGGAAAGAATCTGAAATTGGTTGAATTTATATCAATATTTACTTTTGACAAAAAAAGTCAATTTAAATAATTCTGATTACTACATTAATTATTATTAGATCACGTTTAATATGTTTTTGTTGTTAACACTTAGAAGTTAAATGGATAATATGCATATTTACAATGATTTATTACGATTGTCTCAAGAACATCATCCAACATTCTAGGATTACCTTGAATTTTAAACCATGTGATTAAGTAACCATTATCCGATTAAGATCTAGTAAACCAAATGTAATCACCTGAATTATAAAGATATTTTGGGATATATGTGGATAAGATGATTTATACACAACGTGGTAAATAAGTCGGAGTGTATAATTAATAAGTCTTTAATTATTGTTAGTTGGTCTAATTTAAAATCTTTATAGAACGTGCAATACCACTAAAAAATTACCTACTAAATCTTGTAGGGTGGTTTCGAATGTATATATTTATTGTAAATGTACAAAAGTGATTTCGAAAACACGGGTCGAGCTTCCACGGAGGTGTCGTCAGGGGGACCTGGTGATGCCTTCGGAGAAAAGGGTTCGGGATGTCAGGGTAAACGCAGTGTCCACTTGTCGGCTTCCTTTAGATTCGGAAAAGGCCAGTGACCACAGAGGGTGCTGCTGGAGGAGAGAGAGAGTTGTGTCACCGAAGCAAGCGCAACTGATGTATCAAGGAAAGGATACATCTTTCATTCCCCCCGGAGGGGGGCGGGCTGCTGAGGCTTTCAAGAGCCTTTTCAGCCACATTGACGGGAAGATTCGGGATGGGTGCGGAAGGAAGGTGGTAGGTACTGAGAGGTTGATACTGACCCAGCATTCGCCTTATCTGTGATATGAGACATACCACGTTGTGATGGTGTGGGGAAACCTCTGAAAAAAACCCACACCTGGTCAGGCGACACCGGGGTTAGAACCCGGGACCTTCCGAATGTAAAGTGTCGCGCTAGGCGCTTGGCCACAGTACTCGGTTGATGTACCAAGGGGTAAGGGGATGCAATTTCTTTTTCCTACGAATTGCACACATGATTTTTTCTACTGGAGTTTGGAAAACACATAAAATTTGGATATTTTTAATATATGTATGTACTATTAATTATTTATAAATTAAAAAGCGAAATCAAAATTGTTCTGCTTTCGTTACCATAGAGAAACAATTTATTAACAAAAAATTGTGCTGGCGTTTAAGCTTTTGTCTCAATTAAATACCAGTTTTTACGTTACGTATCCCAGGAAACGACCAAAATTGAACTATTAGTGTTGAAATAAATATTATTTCCGCCCTTAGTAGGAAATTTTTCACTTTTCCTAACTCAAATTAGTATTACAATGTTGAAGTTTTCCAAACTCTAGTAGAAAAAGTGTTTTTTCCGTACTCGTACGGGAAAAATCACTTTTCCTAACTTATTGCACAAATAACTATTATACCCTCGTCACGGAACTATTCCCGGTCGCGAGGGTGTATTTGCGTTACAATCTTAGATTTATGAACAAATTTGAATTCAAATGAAACGAGAAGTATTTGGTATAATGTAAAAAAAAATAAAATCAATACAAAACAAAACTTTATCCTGATCACCTGATACATTACATCTTTAATTAATTTACTCTAAATATCGCAATCACCATTTGACGCAATAATTCATATGGAAATAAAGAGCATATCCACAATAAAATATCTAAAACGTTCAGTGAAATTAGGGATATTTAAATTGTCGGAAAAACCAAATGATACTCTTAACTTTAGGGTAACAACACAAGATATTGTTCAAGAATCAGTCCAGCAATTTTCAGTCAGATGTTGACACAAAAATAGAGGCAAACTTTTGAAAGTAAAAAAATCAAAAAGCAAAGATATTTTGCTTCGATAAAAAACTAGGTACTTTCTTTGTATAATTTTATGTTATAAAATATACATTATACTCCAAAATAGTATATTGTTATCCGAGTTGCACAAGAGTCTATTGTCGAACGAGAGGGATTAGGGCACGACGAGCGCAGCGATGTTATGTTACTTTTCATCACAAGTCCAAATCTTGCACCAATAAACTAAGTCTTTTTCTTAGTCTCTGAAATCATATCAGAGAAACCACGGTTTAATGCAAAGCATGATGTCTGAAGGCAATTTGATTTATTCCTTAGCTCAAAACTGAAAGACTTTTATCGTCAGAGTAGGTATTAGAAATTTAAAATTAATATAGAAAGAAGAGACGTAATAATGGAAACATTAGGTGTATCTTGAATAAAAATAAAAATGTCAATTTCTTTTGTTTTATCTACTTCAATATTCTGTTTAAAAACCGCATTTCTTACTTATGACTATGAGTGACCTAACATTACACGACGATTTAAAAATATTTAGTTTCTAGCAAACGAATTTTTTTACGTAAAATAAATTATGATTGATTAGAATTTTATATTCAAATACATATACAAATATCTACATATGTGAAAAATTTGTTTGTTAAAAATTTCAATATATCCACATTCTTTTTATTTCCTAGCCTAGAGCAAATGCAAGGTGAAGATAACGACACGTGTGTCAAATAAGATACATTAATTAATATTAAATGTTGATAATTTATAAGTATCTTGCTTATTAATCGACTTACAACTAAGTAATAGTATTAATGATAAGACACTTGAGTTGATAAAGTCTATGCTTTGGATGATGCAGTAAATGTGCTTTTTAGTAAATCTCATTAAAAAATAGGTAATCTAGATTCGTTGAATGATCAAAAGAAAAATTGAATTAATCTTTGTCAAATTAAAAAAAAAAAATCAGCATTATTCTTTCTTCGTACCTATGTAGTACAAAATCAATACGAAAGAGTGGTCCAACTCCGTATGTTAAATATGCTTTCTATATGGAAACTTTGTCTCTACTACGCCGGCCCATGTGTAAAGTCCCATCTAAATAGATGTTAAATATTTTTTACCGGTTTTTCTGCCGGACGGCAAAAGAACCGGCCGGTGTAACAACCGTCCGTGTGCAAGAGCAAGAGGCCTTCACATATTTCGGATGCAATTTTAACTGCAACATATTTTCTGTGAATAATAAATATGTATGTAAAAGCAATACCCTTCTCAAGATAACAATTTTTAATTATCGGACGATTACAACAATTTTTAATCGACACATGAGGTGCACAATAATCAATTATTAATTAGCACATCTCTTTCTCTAACGTCTCAAGCGTCTCAATTCGCACTGCCTCCCCTGTTCCCGTTTTCGATATTGCAAACCCATGCATTGGCGTTGACCTTCGTCTTGGGTTTCGAATATCCGCGGTGCTGTACAGGCTGACCGGTAAATGGCGCTAACAGCTCGGCCACGCTCCATTTGCCCACGTCCTCGTGGAGTTACAGCACAGCATAGCTAAAACGAGAAAACAGGAAAAGTCAACGTTTCACTGTAAGATAAATAATATTAGTGTTAGTACAACGTGTAATCAACGCGATGAGCTCATCAGTATCGTCTTAACGTATATGAATACAATCACTAACAGGTACAAGTGTCGTTTTCACTCGTATATTGGGACAACGTATTTGTCAACATCGTTTTCGTTTTCGTATCAAAGGTGATGTATTCTCGTAAGCGTCCGGACATCGTATTCGATTAGCAACGTATTTGCTCAGCAACGTATTTGCTCAAACATTACGGGTACCCTCGTGTCAGGACAACGTTTTTGTCCTTGTACTTTTTCGTCATTGCCCTATTGAGGCGAATCAGGCACGTTTTGCCGAGACGTATTAAGCACGTTTTGCTCAGACATATTAGGCACGTTTTGCCGAGACGTATTAAGCACGTTTTGCTCAGACATATTAGGCACGTTTTGCCGAGACGTATTAAGCACGTTTTGCTCAGACGTATTAGGCACGTTTTGCCGAGACGTATTAAGCACGTTTTGCTCAGACGTATTAGGCACGTTTTGCCGAGACGTATTAAGCACGTTTTGCTCAGACGTATTAGGCACGTTTTGCCGAGACGTATTAAGCACGTTTTGCTCAGACGTATTAGGCACGTTTTGCCGAGACGTATTAAGCACGTTTTGCTCAGACGTATTAGGCACGTTTTGCCCAGTAGCATCACTGCTACTGTCGTCCGTGTCCGTCTCAGAATTCAAGTCGTATGGTTTCATCTTATCTATTGAGACAACTCCTTCGTAGCGTCTTTGGGATCTCGTCGATCCAGGCAGATCTCGTACCACAAACCGGTCCTAGTCCAGAACTTTTGTGATCTCGTAATGACCAACAACTTTTTACTTTTCCCGTCATTTGTTGGAATAACTTTTCGTATCAAAACATGCTGGCCCACTGTATAAGTAGGTGCAGCTCGTCGTTTCTTATCGTAAAGAGTCTTTTGTTGTGCCTGTTTTGCACTAATTCGTTTACCAATTTTAATACGTGTTGCCGGAAGATCGTCATCCCGGGTTACTTCACACACCTCTGTGCTTAAAAAAGGCATCGTTTGCTTGCCTGGGCTGGTATCCCAAGAGCAACTCGTATGGGGTTTTCCCAGTCGTTTTGTTCACCGTCGTATTTAAGCCCCATTGTATTGTACGTAATGTTTCGTCCCATTTTCGCTCATCATCCGTAGAGGCAGCTAGACAACTTAGAATCGTTTTATTATACCGTTCTGCTTGCCCGTTGGCTCGAGGTGTTGCCGTGGCATTGTGGTTAACTTTAATATTGAGCGTTTGGCAATAGCTGATAAAACGTTTACTGGTAAAGCAGCTTCCTCTATCACAAACAATTCGTTGTGCTACTCCAAACATACTAAAAATCTCATCTAGGTACGTTAACACTGGCCCTACTGACGTATTTCGTACTGCTTTAAGGAAAGCAAACTTCGTAAACCCGTCTATAGCCAGAATCAAATGCGTGTTCTTTCTGGCGCTCGTGACAAATGGTCCTAAATGGTCTATATGTATCGTATGCATGGGTATGTCAAATTTTGGAATAGGGTGAAGAAAACCTGGCTGCTTCCCCGTGGGCTCCTTGTTGTACATACATGCTAAACAGCAGGAGACATAACGTTTAACGTATTTTTTCATTTTTGGAAACCAATATTTTCCTTTGATTAGTTCCAGCGTTTTCTCGGCACCAAAATGTCCGACGTTATCGTGATGGAAAAAAACAATTTGACTACGTGCAGTCTTGGGCAGAACCCACCTTTCACCTGTTGGTGTTACTTTAAAAATTCGGTTCTGCTTTAGTACATACTCTGAATGTATGCGCTTGTCCTCGTTATCTTCTGGTTGTCGGGATAAGACAGCATGTATGTGTTTGCACAATTCGTCCGTTAGTTGAGCAGCCAGAACCCAGTCGTCTTCGTTGATGCTCATGTGGTGCACGTAAAATTCATTTTCGTGATCGTTTATTTCCTTTTGTAAACTATTCCTACTCAAAGCGTCCACGTGCGCCATCTTCTGACCGGCTCTGTACTAAACACTAAAGTCGTATTCTTGTGTCAGCAGCCACCATCGTCCCACTCTCGGAATGAGATCTCTTTTGGTCATCGTGGTTCGTATAGCGTTACAGTCGGTCACCACCGTAAAGTGGATTCCTAACAAGTAGATACGGAATCGTCTCATAGAGTCGACCACAGCAAGGGTCTCCAACTCATACGAATGGTACTTTTCCTCCATCTTTCTCGTCTGCCTACTAAAATAACAAATTGGTCTTTGCGTCTGATCTTGTTGTCGTTGTAATAAAATCCCGCCTATACCATGTTTAGATGCATCAGTGTGCAGCTCCGTATGAGCATCTCGATTGTACAAAGCTAACACCGGGCGTTCCACTAATCGTTGTTTCAGGAATCGAAAAGCTTCTTCTTGTTCTTTTCCCCAAATAAACGGCATGTTGGCCTTCGTGAGTTTCGTAAGTGGTTTGGCTTTGGTGGCGAAATTCTTTATGAGTCTCCGGAAATAGGAGGTTAACCCTATGAACTGTCTTATTTCGTGTACATTGGTTAGCCTTGGGTACTCGCTCACTGCTTTAGTCTTCGCTCGTGCAGGTTGTATGGCCTCCAAATTCAATTCGTGACCTAAATATTCTAACTGATTGTGGAAAAATTGACATTTAGACAAACGAAATGTCATTCCTGCGTCTCTGAATAGAGTGAACACTTGTCGTTAAGTTCAATATGCATTTCTGAAATGGTCGTTTTACCTAGTTCGCTAGTATCGGAAGCAAAACAGTCTAGAAATTCGTTTAGTGATTGCAAAACCTGGAACTGTTCGCGTTCTGTCAGAGTTGATTCGTAACATCGTCCACGAGAAACGGTTGCAAGTTACATGGAGTAATAGAAAAATTGCTCACCTCGTTTGTAGAGCTCTCCAACTTACATGGAAGTCCTCGAACCAACAATTGCCCTCGACTGAATACCAAGTTGCTATCTGCTGCATTGCGGACCGAGATCACTCCTCCTGTGGACGTAATGCAGCCTGGGATGCTGTACTCGTGGTTCGGCTGTTGCCTCGTAGTGGCTTCTACGTAGACGTCACCATCGTAGGTCTCCGGGCTGTAGTCCTCGATGAATCCAATCATATGTGAGGGAATTACTACGTCCTCCTTTGACCTCAAGGCAACTTTTCGCGAGGGTAGGTCGTCTAACCCTGGTAAGACAGCCAAATGTTTGTCGAAGAGTCTGATTTGATTATCGCGCAACACCATGGTTACACCGGCACGATTTAAAATTGTTTGTCCGATAATAACCGGCACTCTTTGCACGCGATCTTCGACAATACTTGCTGTCACTTTGGCCGTGATGAGGTCCATCGTTAATGTCACTTCTGCTTCCCCCAACGCGGGTGTAACTCCTCCTGCATAACCTCTGATCAGCTGTGTTGATGGTCTTTGCTCGAGCTGTAGTTCTATAGCGGTTGCCTTACGAAGCGTTACAATACTACAACCTGTGTCAATATACCCTTTCAGGGGTTTGCCATTTATTGCACACTCAACAAAATAACAATCCTGACTGTCGCTGGGACACAGCAGCCTTACGCTAGGCCCTGACGTCTTGGGTCGTCTACATTTGCCAGCTTCGTGACCTCGTAATTTGCAGTTGCCACACTCGACTCGTGGTTTGGGACAATTACCCGCAACGTGTCCGGTTTCGTGGCAATTATAACACCGGGGTATTCGTTTCTCTGTTGAATCGCTATCATTCCGTTTATTCGTACTCGGGCTCATTTTGGTTCCCAACCTCCTACGATCAAAACCTTTGCCTCGCCTATCGGCAACTTTCGTTTCGTTATCTGCGACTTCCGCGACTAATGTGGAAAGATATTCAGTGTACAACTCTTCAGGGGTTTCATAACGTCCCGCTTTAGCCCCGTTTCGGAGCGTGCGATCACTTAATCCGTCAATGAGACAAGAAACTGCGTATTTGCCTGTGATGTTGCAGGCCTGTAATAAATTAATTTTCCCAAGATAATATTGCGTCATGCTTTCGTGGAATTGTTTTTCCCTATTGACAAGCTGTCGTAACGTAGTAGCAAAATCATGATGTTCGGGAAACGTTTTGACTAATAAGTAATAACGCTTTCCACTCGTCCCACGTGTGGGTATATGTCGTCAAATTATCGTACCATGTACGTGCTAGTCCTGTCAACCGATTCTGCATTAATTGTATTGTGGTATTCTCATCCCACTTGTTGACTCTAGCCAATTGATCAATCTTATCTACCCATTTTACCAAAGATTGGTTAGGTTTACCGGGCAAAAATTCCGGAATGCAATCGCTTTTCACCGCCATGCGAACAACGTGTTGACTATTTTCACTAGAGTGCGACTCGCGTCTTATTAATCTATCTACAAGCGCTTCTAATTTTCTCAGCCGAACATCCCCATCTGAATTTCCCGTCCAGTCACAAGAGCGTTCGTCAAGACAATCATAACTGGAGTTCCGTCTCGTCCGTCGATCAAACGGCCCTTTTTCGCGTCGTTTGGATGAGCTGATTTTTCGATCTTTTCCCACTTTCTTTTCTTAATTATAATCGCCTTGCGTAAATAAACACTTTATGCGAACGTATGGTAAAAGTCACCGTCACTGTTCCAATTCAATAAGACACAATATTGCGCAAGAGTGCGACAACGTAAAATGCACTAACTTGATATTTTTAATAGCCCCGTCGGGCAAGTGCGGCTTAAAAAAAAGTACTCACAGTTTGTCCGTACTTGGTGACATCGAGGAAATCATACACAAATCACAAACACCGTTTTTCGTTACTTCAATTTCAAAAATTCGCAAAATTCGCGACTTTGCGGTCGGGCAGGTTTGTGTTATCCCACCGCTGCTCTAAAAGCAATACCCTTCTCAAGATAACAATTTTTAATTATCGGACGATTACAACAATTTTTAATCGACACATGAGGTGCACAATAATCAATTATTAATTAGCACATCTCTTTCTCTAACGTCTCAAGCGTCTCAATTCGCACTGCCTCCCCTGTTCCCGTTTTCGATATTGCAAACCCATGCATTGGCGTTGACCTTCGTCTTGGGTTTCGAATATCCGCGGTGCTGTACAGGCTGACCGGTAAATGGCGCTAACATATGTACCTACCATTTTCTACTGAAGACATTTTTCTTGGAGATCCACTTACATATTTGATCCTAACATTCTTACCTTCGATCTGACTGTTCACGGACTGTTCGCTGTTCGCAATGTCTTCGACGGTCGATCTTGGAATTTTGTGTGTAGAACATTTTTTACAGATTGATTAATAAATTATAGCTTTGTGTCCCTTAGATATTGCTCTCATTTACTTATTGCCGCTACTCTATGTCATACTTTTAAATTCGATAAAGATGTAAGCTCGTTGATGTATCTGATTATGTACAGGTCATTATAAAATGTTGTACCATCGTAGTGGGCGTTGAAAACCCATACAAATTTTGGAAGTGCCGCCAGTCTCGCAACATTAGACAAACTATACTATATTTTTTCCTGGTAGGCGGTTGCGCGCGCCATTTACGAAATCCTGCAACGAAATGCGAACTCCCTATTGGTTACTTTTAGTGTATTCTCTGCTAGTAGACAGTCACAGATTTCCACTACCGCCAGGAGCGCTACCTATCGGCGATACTAGTCTCACTCATGTAATGACGCTTGCGGCACATTCAACCATACAGGTGTCTCAAAATTCGCGAATTCCGAATTCAGAGCGTGGTAGGGTAGGACCCAGTGGAGCTCGAAAAATACTTAGAAAGAAGATATAAACACTTTAATTTTGTTCAATACATAGCATATCCACTGTGTCAAAATACTATTCTAGCTACGCTGCCGTTCTATTTTTAAGAAAAATTACAAAAATGTAAGATTTTTTTACTCCAAAGTAAAGCTATTCTTCAAAAAATTGTTTTACGTTATTATTTTCCACAATCATCTACACTCTACACCATAAATAACAATAAACACTGAACTTTTCAGCCTGTATTTGAAGAAAACGCACTTCAAAGTGTGCACCTTCAGACCAATTTATCTTTGTGGGGGGAGTCCCGATTTTTTTTTATTTCCATATTTGGACTACTGAAGTGATTCCTTACAATGCTCTGAATTTGAAATTCGCGAATTTTGAGACACTCTGTATATCTAATACTAATATTAGATATATGCATTCAACTAAGCCACCAACGCCTACTACGATGGTATATACCTACAATATTTTATAATGACCTGTATTTAAGAATTTATAAAAATTGGAACAACGACAGACTAAATTTCCTTAGATGAGCACTAGTTTAAATTTTCACAACAGTGGGTAACGTCGATTATTTTGTCTCTTTCGGAAACATTATTTCCACTAAACATTTGGCCTCGAAATTACTATAGGCAAGGAATGCAATAAGATATTTTAGATATCTTGAGTCAGTCAATGCTACAATATTAATTAATAACAAGTAATACTTACCTAAATAATTGTACGCTGTTTTTTGTTTTTTTGTTTGGAAGTCATTAGGTATTTGTTTTTCAACAATAACTCTGTCTTATTTTATTTAATATGATTTAAAATGTCAAACGAAGTGTTACTTAAATATCATTAACACAAAAAAAGTGTCAGGGAAAATAAATAACGGATGTTTTTTAAAATTTGGTGTCGAAGTTGGCGTTGAAGAGTCGATTGTGAATGCACTATACGGATAACAGATGACGGATCAGTTGTTTTAGACCCGGTTTATTCACCTTCAAGTAAATTTATTTGAACGGTTATTTTATTACCATGGATCTACCAATAGCAGATTCTAAATTATAGCAACTACTGGCCAGATAAATTTACTTGAAGGTGAATAAACCGAGCCTAAATCTTACACTTTTACACGAGTGGTGCGCTCTCAATCGACTCTCCAACGCCAACTTCGACGCCAGATTTAAAAAAATATCCTGTATTAGGAGTAGGCGAGCAGGTAGAATCTGGAATCGCCAAAACTACACATTTCGACACGGGCGCCACTGTGCAGGTAGAACACCCCTTAAATTTAAAAGTGGACTCGGTCCGAATCAAATTTGTCATGAACGCAAGTTTATTGGTAATTGGTGTGCTACTCTTAGAACGGGCGGACTCTAATATGTATACTGTGCTGTGAGTTTTTTTTAAGACTGGCCATAGGGTTTTACATGCTAATTTTTCAACTCCCTGTTAACTTTTGTTCCGATGAAAATATTCAAATCATTTTTGAAACACAGTTGGGAGATTTTTTAAACTATCGGATAGATTACAATTCAATATCCCAAACTGTCGAAAAAGTTGTGAAAAAAATATTTTTTAGCGCGCCGAAAGCGTCCAAAAGCGGAGATCGTCAGGTGCTGGTTGAGCCGACAATGGCGCTGCTCTGGCGGCCGCTCGACGTACTATTATTTCGGCGCCCAAAAAGTATTTTTTTCACAACTTTTTCGACAGTTTGGGATATTAAATTGTAATCTATCCGATAGTTTAAAAAATCTTCCAACTTTGTTCCAAAAATGGTTTGAATATTTTTATCGGAACAAAAGTTAACAGGGGGTTGAAAAATTAGCATGTAAAACCCTATGGCCAGTCTTAAAAAAAACTCACTGTATATTTTCTTTTGCTCTGAACGAGCCGCCCATGGTAAAGCGGTTCAGCTCAGCAGGCCTGGGGATATTTATCTTGCAACGTTGGTGGCACTGGCTCTGAAATAACTTTTTTCAGAATTAGTGTGAATTTTAGTTGATAGTGTATTTGTGATCAATAACTAATATTTGTTTTTAAACAAAAATCGAAGTTTTTAACTGCACATATTGAGGTCAACGTAACATTGATTTTTTGGTTTGAATATAGGTTGACATATCGTGTATGTTGGCGGCATTGTCAACCAAAGCTTCCAAACAATTTGATGGCGTTTATTGTTTTTAAATTATAAACAAAATGCCGCCTATGTTAACGCGTGAAATGAATTCCCTGTGATAAATGGTGTAATTCAGTTGCATTATTAAACGAAATATAACAGAAACAGGTCAGTTGTGGTGTTGTGAAAATGGAAAGTGTCAAAACAAATGAAGGGGAGCTAACCTCAACCATGGGTAATTTACTGTCAACGAGCAAAGAGGAAAAAAATGATGCTACTGATTCTACACCGACGTCTTCCACAGATGCATTTACCACAACGTCAACGTCACAAATAGGTATTTTACTTTCGTTCATTTTAGTTGTGCGATTGTATGGATTTTTGACGGAATTTCAGCGGCTGACGACCCCATTAGCAGTACCTCATCGGATGCTTCAGATACGAAAAAGAGCACAGAGAAAGTTAACGATCTTGCACAGAGTTTTACAAATAATGTTATGAATTCAAATCCGATTATGAGTTCATTGAAAGATATTTCTATGGGAGATCACTCCTCTCTAATAGTTTCTGAAAAAGATTTGTTAGATATGAATATTACAGACACTTCGACAGAGAAGATCACTGAAAATGTGGATGACATTGTGCAAGATTTGGAAAATCTCCTAGGTGAACCTACTACTTCGTTTGATTTTACCATTAGACCTAAAGATGCCAAAAGAAATATAAATCTCTCACAAAATAAGGACATAACAATGGATCTTGATGCATTTTCTGCCGAACTGCAAATGTTTGAAGGTAAACCCACAGATTTTTATCTGTTTTATTTATCTAATCAATACTCCGGTTTTTTAATAGCTATAGAACATAACCTTAAATTGCATAAAGTAAATTCATTAAGAAACAAATTTTAACTAACACAGCATTTAATAGATTATACATTAGTTACATTAAAAACAATTGTATGTGAAGAGAAAATGAATATTTTTTGATATTAAACATGATTTTTTATTGTAGATATTAAAGTCTGTTTGTTTTGTTGTTTAGTAAATTATCGTTATTACTCAGTTTTCAGAATGGAGATAAGTGTATTTAACTTGACTAGCTTCATGTAGCCAAACTAGTAAATATTGTCTCAGTAAAGTAAAACTTCTGTTCTTATTAATATTGTCATAAACACCTTAGAATAGCCTTAAAATTTCACCAAAGTATGTAGAGCATTGAGCAAAAATGAAAACTCATGATTTGACCTGTTAAATCTTCCAGAAGATTTTGTTATCTATCACATATACAGAAATTTTGTTGCAAAAGAAATGTTTATAAAATAACTATCAAAGTATGTAATTTTTTGCTTTACTTAAATATCAATATTTTCTCCTATTATCCTATATCTTAAAAAGTAATTAATTATAAATTGGACAATTTTATCTTGATACAATTTTATCCAATAATTCTAATAACTAAATTCAATAATCATGATTCACAAAATCTCTCAATGACCAAAGTACTTAAGTCCCTGCCATACATATGTTTGTTTTTACATTCTCAATGCTTCACTATATTTTTTTTTCTTATTTTGTTTCACAAATATTCGGGCAATTAGATTATGATTTACCTCAAGAAAAAATCAATATATATTATTGCGAAAGAAAAGTGCTTCATACATAAAAGCAAAGACCCTGAAAATGTCATAAGTACTTTATAATATTTATTACCGAATATTTTTTAACATCGATAAAATACCTACTATATTAACTGGGAAGTCATGGATTAGAATGATAAGATTTTTTCGTCTGGATTATAATCTGAAGTTTATTTGTTGAATCGTCATCACCACTGTAACAGGTTTTACTTCTAAATTGTGTTCTTTTTCATCACTTATTGATGACTTCTTTTACGTGCCCGATTTAATTTTATCAATCTTTTGGAATGATTCTAATATGTATGTACTTCGATTTGTGCTTAAGTAAATGATGTTAATAAAAAACGTATCGTCGCCTATGTTAATTTTATGGTATGAAACTGTCAACGTTTAACAAAGTTTAATTTTTTTTTGCTTTTGCTTAATCTAAAGGATAATAGGAATAACGACAACAATTATAAAATGTAACCACTCATATCTGATACAATTTTTTTAAAGCATAATTCAGAAAAAATACACCGGATTACCATAATAATATGTACTAGTACATAATTTGCCCCATTTGCGAAACGTCTCTTTTATTTGTGGTTGCAACGTGTTTGTAATTAACAAAAATTTCTGGGACCCAAACCCTTAAAGTATCAAAAATGGGATAATCATGAAGCACATTAAAATGTTCTCAATTTTACAATTTACAAAAATTGATCCGAGGGTAGTTTTGGAAGCGAAATATTTTTAATTTTACAACAGGACAATGCGGCACCTGAACACACTCTACGGGTTTTAAAGGTTCTTGTAATTATTGTACAAAAATTATTTGTTACATTTTTAGATTAGATAAGTGTTAGTTAAGTACGTATCATAAATAATTCCTTTTATTATTTACAATAGTCTACGGTGTTTAACTATTGTAGACAGATTTTTTTAAGTGCATTGTAAATCATTTTTCTAGTGGACTATAAATAGATTTTTCAAAATATGCTTTTTGTACTATCATTTGTGCTGGTAATAAATCTTAAGAGAATCTTTCTAAGCTGGAACTTAGTTGGAAATTATAAAAACTGAAATTCTGCCTGATAAGGTTCTGCATGTTTTTTTATACGTGAGGTTACTGCGAAAGCTTAATAATTAAATATCATTAATTCTTTACAATTATTCTAGAAAGAAATGGAAAGTAATTTTAGTAGCAACCAGAAGTTGTTTTTCTTGTCATTTAATTGAATTATGATAACATTGAAACTAAACTGTAATAATTAAATATGTTCAATAATCGAGACGTTTTAAATTTACAGATAAGCCTTCAAAGGTAAATGAGGAAAAGTCGCAGAACACGTCAACACAGATAAATAAATCGCCCGATCTGCATAACAAACTCGTTGCATCTGTAAATAAAGAAGAAAGTTTTTCTGAACCAGCACCAGTTTCTGCAACGTCTGTTCAAGAAGAAACAAAAATTACTCATTCCGTGAACCAAGATGTTCAGGAGAGTGCTAACTGTGACATTAAACCTAGTAGTGTGGAGGAAAGCAGTATTGAACATGAAGAGAGTTCTCAAGCAGAAGTAATTACTGGAAGTGCACAGGAGCCAGTTGAGAAAAGTGAAAGTACCCTAGTAATTGAGAAAGATGATAATCCAGAAACACTAGATATTATATCGACACATTCTAAAGACGATCATATTGAAGCACCTCCAGATTTGATCAGGTCTGAAAATATATCTGGTGATGTTTCGTGCGAGCCAGACGTTTCACAAGAAACTGAAAAAGTAGCAGAGGAACGGAATTTTGTTAGTTCTGATTTACCACATGGTGAACCAGTTCAGATAGAAGAAGACATTGAAAAACATGTTGAAGAACAATTGGAATCAACCAGTGCTCAGTGTGTGATGGATGGTGAGACGGTTAGGCAAGATGGAGATGAAGATTACAGTGAAAAACCAATTTCTCAAGACGTAGAAATGACTTTGCCACCTCCAGAAGACAAAGAAGAAGATACATTACCCGCTCCGCAAGAAGAAAAGACAGATACATTACCACTTCCAGAAGAAAAAAAAGAGAGTAATCAGAAGGAAACTGCCTCGAATTTGTTACCTGTAGAAATGGAATCTGCGCGATCAATCGATGAACATGAATCGCAAGCAGAAACAATTTCTCAAATAACTAATAACGAGGTATTTGATAGTTGTGTTGCGGAATCAACGAGCGAAAAGCAGGTACCAGAGGTTGATAATGGAATTAAAGAACAATCAGTGGTAGCAGAAGAATCTCAAAGAGAACCAGAACAAACTGAAGATGTGGAAATGGTGGTTGCATCTGTTGACAATACATTAACAGAGTTCTGTAGCGCCGAACAAAAAGAAGAACCACAAGGTCACGATGAAGAAACATTCAAGCATAACGTTGCAGTGGTAGATAATCAGGAAGAAGCGGAAATGAAAGACAATGAAAGTAAATTGATAGATAAGGAAAAGGGAACGGAAATTGAAGGAAATGAAGAAAATATAGCGGTACAACCAGAGCCTGAGATGATAACAGAGTTGACTCCTGTTGTGGAGGACTCGGGTGATTGCAGTATGCAACAGGTGCCTCTGTCAGTGTTGGAAGATGCACCGAGAGAAGATCTAATCAATGCGGGATCACTACCAGAAGTGGAAGACATTCACATAGAAAAACAACAACCACCAGAAATTGATAGTGTTAAACAGTTGGTAGACGAAGTAATATCTGAAAATTCACAGACAGAAAAAATAATGGCCACTCAAGATCACGAAGATTTTGAAGAGAATAAAGAATGTTCAGCCGTTGCGAAAGAAGAACAGTTTGAAGACGTTTCTAAAGAACAATTAGATTGTCCTGCAGTACCGGAAGTAAACGTTGGGAAAACCGAAATTTTAGAAGAAATCTCTACAGAATCTCTCAAAGAAATGGAATCGGCGCAAGAAGATATTATCGAGAATAGTGAAGGGGTCAAAAGATCTGAAGAAAATCGTACTGTTCATCTGGATATACCAGTAGTAGAGGCGGCTTTGGGTGACGATATTAGTAATGTTGATAGTAATGTGGGAACGTTGTCGTGTGTTTTACCTGATGTTAGTAGTATGATTACCGGTAACATGGAAATACCATCGCATAGCTTAGCTGCAGATCTTGATCTTCTGGTGCAGAATACCGTGGGAGATGAGGCGATATCTGCAGCACCTCCTCCTGTTCAAGTTCCTTCAAATTTTGTCGAAGGAAGTAATGTAGATAACATACAAGTTCCATTGTCATCATCCCTAGACAGTTTGAAAAATTTGGAAACGAGCGACTTGGAGAGTAATATGCTACCACTAGCAATGGGGGACGTTCCAGATCTCGACGTTTTAAATGCCATATCCACTTTAAACGACAATAAAACTGATCTGATACCTGAAATAAGTGACAGTTTAGAGAACAACGACGCTTTATTGGGGTCAAGCACGTTAGAACAACGACATCAGGAGAGCGACACTCCATTTGAACCTTGTATGGAAACAACTCTACCGACCGTCGATGAAATCTTTGCTGAACAAAGTCAAACTCAATCCGTCGAACTACAAGATGATAATTTGGAAACGTTATTGGCTGTAGCGAGTCTGCAAAATGTAGATTATAACATACCACCAGTCGAGGATTTTCCAACTGAGGGTCAGATACCAACAGTTGATGAAATTTCGCAATTTGGTCAAGAGGAATCGATTCCTCCAGTCGAGTTTCCTTCGTTTGCATCGGTTATGGAACCGCCGATGAAGATTCAAGATGCAAAAATCGAGTCACTGTTCGAGGAAAAAAGAGCTCCTGTGCAGGACCAGATTTATGATAACGTTAAAGAGGTTGGGAGGAATGAAACGGAACAGATAACTCAGCAGCAAGATGATAAGTTGAAGGAGCCATTACTCATCAATATAGACGATTCGGATAAGGATCGAGTGTACAGCCCAAAAATTACCATCAAACCTATCAAACCTGAAAGCGAAGAAGCTGTGACGAGTGCTAGCGGAGAAGTTGACGAAAGAGAAGGAAGTAAAGGTTCATTAAAAATAACTATCACGAAACAGTCGGATAATATGCATTCTATTCTTAAAATTTACGATCCAGATAATGACACTTCTCAAAATCAGGACGCACAGTCTTCACCTTCAGAACCAACGGTACCAAAATTGATAATTAAACCTATAATGCAACCAAACGAACAGCCTCAAAGTCCAAAAATGTCGACGAGAAGTTCTAAACAGGTTTTTAGTCCATCGAGTAGCGCCAGTCAGAGATCGGCTAGTCCTAGAATCACTATTAAACCAATTCCCAAACCAGACAATATTGAACCCGTGGTACCAAAAATCACCATCAAACCAGTTTTGAAACCTGACGATGGTCACAGACAGAAACACAGTCCTAAATTGACGATTAAACCCATAATCAAGCCGGAAGAGGAGATTAGTTCGGAGCCAAAAGTGCACAGTCCAAGAGTGACAATTAAACCAATTGTGAAGCCTCCCGAAGAAGTCGAACAAGTTCTAAGTCCTAGAATCACTATTAAACCAATCGTTAAACCGGACACCGTTTCAGAACCGCTTCCGACTACTCCAAGGGTTACGATAAAGCCTGTTCTGAAGCCTCAGGAAAAAGATAAGGAAATCACAGAACAGGTGGAAAAGTCAAGCCCCAAGATTACAATCAAACCAATAGTGAAACCACAAGAGGCGGAGCCTCCGCCCGATGAATACGAAGAATCGATCAAAGAGAGAATAGTGCTGAAGATTAATAAGGGCACGATACCCAGCAGCAGTAAGGAGTCCAGAAGAAGAGAGGCTCCACAGGAGGAAGAAAAATCTGAAAAACTGGCCAAAATCAAACTGAAGTTCTCGAAAGAAGGCGGCCATCCCCACATCGTACAAGACGAATTCCACAACAAACGTTCAGCCGAACAAAACGAACATGACAAATTCAAGAGACAGAAAATGGACACCGAGAATATTTTACCTGGAGTGACGATAACGCCGATCGGTCCTCCTCACTCGAAACTGAAAGAAATGTTAAGTCGGAGCGGTTGTTCCAGCGATAAAGTCGTCACCGTAGAAGATGACGACGACGACGTCACCATCGTGGAAACGAACAAACCATCTCCCATCGTGATCAGTGAAGAATCCAACCAGGATAGTATTAATGTAGCGATGGAAGTGAGAGATCCGATATCGGATATTCCAGTTTTCGAAATCACTCCTGAGAGTTGTAAGACGTTAAATCCGCAACCGGTGCAACCCGTTGCAGAAGCTCCGCCGTTACCAGCGCCGAGGAAACGGGGAAGGCCCCGAAAGGTCGGTATTGCATTGTGAGTTTGGAGGAATTTAGAATTGTTGTAAAGATGATTAATATTCTGTTGTGACATTTTATTGAAAGTTCCCAAATTGGTAACATTTGGGCAGCAAAAATTAGTCGAATCTGATTTGACGATGTCTCAAACGGGTTTAACAAACAGTTGACTTGGCATGCCAAACATGTGTACAGTAACTTTCAAACATACAAAAATTTGGATAAAGTCCCTACGAAACAAAGATCAAAGCTGTCAATCATATAAAGAAGAAATTAATAAAATGTAACTCTGCCAACCTTACTTTTCATTTAGTGGTCTTTTAATATTCCATAAAATACTTCTAAATTGACTTATTTAGATTATCTGTAAAAACTTGTACTATAGTGGGTGCGGCGAACCACTGGAGTAGTCACGAAGTGTTCAAGTGATAGTTCGTAGCGACGTCATGAAAAACCTGATTTACACTGCCTCGTCAAATTTGAGTTCTGTGCGGGAAATTTAAATCTTACTACGGTGTGATCAAAAATGACTGAATCTGTTGGTAACAATGAAATTTGGCAAATTTGCAATTTACCATCAAAGGTTCATTTTTGTAATAGCATAAACATAACTGGCATAACCAAAAATGTTTTTAATGTTGTCTCAAGTAAAAAAAATCCGGTCAGAACCAAGTACGAGACAAAAAACACCAGTACTTTTCAATTGTTTCATTGCCAACAGACTCAGTCATTGTTGATCACGCTGTATTTTAAGATTGGATGGAAATTTTGGCCGCGTGCATTGAGCTGCACCATACTTCTTAACGCGCGCCCTTTAACCAATAGGAAACCTTCCCCCGAAAATCACGTGAAGATCACGCCAGTTTATTACTTCAGTGAGTCGACGCGTCAACTATAGTTATTGTTTTGTCAGAAATGATCTTAATTTGATATTAATATCAATGCTGTTTTGGAAAGATTAAAAAGGAATTGGATAGATTTATTACTACTTTTATTTAATCACATATTATGTATGTATATCCCAAGTGCAAAATTTTTTATCGGACATTTTTTTGCTAATGTACGAAAACATCCATAAATGAGGTCAGAACACCAATTATTAGCAAATAAGAGCACGAGACGAAGTCGAGAGCTTTTATTTGATAATAATTGGTCTGACGGAATAATTTATGGATGTTTGAGTTCATTAGCAAAAAAATTGCCGATCTTAAAATTTTGCACGAGGGGTATACGGCTAATTATTATCCGAATAGAATGAAACCAAACGCATTATTTCCAATCCTTTTAATTCAAAATAATTTTTAAAAAATCTGGTATTTTACCGACATTTTTTATCAGATTATTGCACATGTGCATTTTAGAGAAATTTTATCGGGTTATTTTTTGTTTTCTCGTTTTGATTGGTCAATATTTGTCACGCAATTGGTTGCTAAAGACATGAAGGAAATAATCATAGTTAAAAGTCTTTAGCCTTAACTTCTGCATGCCAATGAACTGTTTAAAATATTTTTATAAATTTTAAAATCACCCTTTTTAGCGACTTTCCTTGTTATGTCATGTCATCACTAAAAATTCAACCGAAACGAACATATTTTTATTCATTTGGTCAGGACCGCCGAGTTTTATTCACACCTCCGCTATAAATACATCGAGTAAGTAAAAATAAATTTCTAGCGTGTGGTCTAGAAAGGAAATGTTTTTGTTATTAAGACTTCAATGAAGTACCGAAGAGAAAAATATTAAAATAACATTCTAAAGTGTTACATAACAGTGCTTAAATCTATGGTAAATTATGCTTATGTGACTTTGAACCTTGACCGTTTAAGTAGGTACAGGAACATGACCTCTCACGCATTGTCTGGTTTCCAATAGGGATTTTGTTATAAATTAGAAGGGTCAGGTGAAAGTATTGCACCTGTGCACTTAATATTTTCTATAAGAATTTTTTTGTGTTGCCCAGGTTCCTCTCCAAGTACGAGAGGACTTTAAGGACCCCAAGGAGGAGGAACCGAAGCCAGTGGTGGAGTCGACCAGGCCGAAGCGGAGCTGTCGAGGTCAGTCAGTGAGGACGACGCTCGGCATCAAGCCCAGGAAGCCGAGGGGGCCCGGCCGCGGTAGAGGTGGCAAGCGGGGGATGGGCACTCGGGGGACTCCGACTCCGCCGGAGACCCCGCCGCCGAAGGCAGCCAAGGTGAGTAGTGATACTTTTCCGATGGTGGACTGTAGCTGAATGTGATTTTTCTTTTTAGTTATCGAAATAATGTTGAACTGGAACATGAACATATTTATATTATTTCAATGTTCAAGTATTAATAGCTTTAAAAAGAAGTCTGAGAGATTTATTAGAGATTAACAAAAATCAAATCTGTGCAAGCTTTATCGAATTCAATTTACGATGAATTTTTATTTATGTTGTTCATAAATATAGACACATTATATTTGATATAGGCCTGGTGAGAATCTTTTTGTATTATTTTTTTATTATATATCATTAAATCGTTTTCAACTCAGAATTTGGATTTGATTTACGAGATTTCGAATGACACTCATACCCCAACACACGCATAGATATTGAAATAATATGTCATTTGTCCAGTTTAAGCATGCAGATGGCCCAACACCAAATGTGTTTGGATAAATTTTAAATTTAGATAGAGTACATACCGCAAAACACTGCTACACGTTACATAAATAGAAAAATTATTAGGATACGCAACAGTTTTTGTGTAATTGGGAGAGATGCAGATAGTCACAGTATACAAAAGGTGATTGATTTATACCTTTGTGTTTTAGTTTTTTAATTTACTTTTTCGTAAACGGGTTTCTGGTGCATTCAGATTTTAATAATACTAAGTGACTCCACTTTGTTCTTACATAATTGGAACGGTGGCTTTTTAACACTGCTTTTTTCGTATTACGTAGGTAGTGAAGATGGGTTTCTTAAATAACTCGTGCACTGACTGGTTATTACGTTTTAACTTTTTCACTTTGTTCACATGTAGGCATATTTTCGTACAACGTACAGTCAGGAGTAATACATTTTGGTAGATGATGACATTTTAAAATTTGGACTCACAATGGTCAAGAATTTTTTAAATTGTTTAAAATCGTGGCCCAGTTTCAAATTTTAATAAAGTAAGAATCACTTCATCAATCATGCTACATATTTTGTTCCATATACTTTTCGTTCCATTTTAACAATGAAATTTGACAAAGGGGAAATAATGACGTATAAAAAGTCATAGGTTATACCCGTTTCACACTCGAGCGCTTTCCATTGTCAAAAGAACGACTAAAATTTAATGCTCGCCGCTGTATATAATTATAGAATTGTGTTTAGTATATTCTTTCTTTGTTTCGATTTGTTATTTCTTATTCTTCAGATAGTATTCTCTTGTTTTTTTTTAATAAATTTTTATTGTATAAAACGTAAATCTTAAATATATCAGGTAAAAAACAAACTCCCATGGTAATATCAAACTATAAAATTCTGTGGAAGTACAAGTAGAGAAAGTACTCTTCAATGTTTATTAATATTAAACCAATAGTATATTTCAAACCAAGGTAAGAAAGTGGTTTCTTGCAGACCGCAGGCAAAGATTATAAAGCGAGTCGTAAACGAGGTTTGTAAGTGCCTAAGGTCTGCAAGGACACTTTCTTAACAAGGTTTGAATACAATTTTTTTCCCTACCGGCACAACTTTGTTGAAAAAAGTCAAAAAAGATGGTTATATTCGTGATTAAAACGAAAATTTTGAGAATTGAATAGTAGGCTGTGTTATTTGTTTAATTAACTTGTCATCGCATTTGAAGATTTGAGGTTTGTTCGAAAATTTGATATAAACAGGGTAAAGTAATCTACCTACCTAGCTTATCTGTTTATTTTCCAGATTATATGATTGACCTACCAACTTACTTCATTGAATTGGCTTTCATTTATCAATAACTTATTTCACTTTTGACATTTGTATTTTGGTACAGTTTTACCATAAACATTTCATGATTAACTTTCTTACCTTAGCGAGAAAGTTAAATTTTCTCACCTCAAATGAGGTATCCACAGCCTACATTTCTAACCGGTAGGGAGAAAAAATATTTTTTTGTTGTTGCTTGTACAATGGCGGACAAAAAAATTTCGTCACAACTGTCATTCCACTCACGTATGCTGTAAAGCAGCCTTTACGAACGAATAACCTCACTTCACGTGTTGACATGTGTCAATCAAATTGTGTCTACGTTGTTATAGGTTAAATGACAGGAAAAGGGTGGACGAAATTTTTTGGCTGGAATTGTTCTTATTCTTCTAGTTATTTCGTTCACAATTGTATAAAAAACTATCGATTAATAATGATAAAAAAAATGTTGAGTCCCCATATCTTCAAATCTAAAAGATATAGATTTTATTTATTATTTTTCCAACATGAATTGACATTGCCCCATTGAGTTGTTCCGAGAATTTTGGGGCGCCCTGTATATGCATGTCATTTAATCATTAAAAATTAAGGTAAAATTTTATTAAAATGTGGTAAAAGGTAGAACGAATGTTAAGTATAGAATTTTTTGAGATATTTAAAACTATTTTAAATCAGAGCGTAAATATGAGTTTTTTTTAAATGCACTCTCTATTTTTATTTAATTTAGATACACACAAACAATTATAAATACTGCTTGGACTATAATTGCATAGATAATAATAAACATTATCTAAACAACAAAGGAAAATTACGGAGTCGTTTACGTAATGAGTTCATTTTCTTTTCATTTATTGAAACTACATTTGGATCATCTCGAAAATCAAACAACGCAAATATGGAGGGTTATGTCGATTACTGTTGGATAACGCATTAACGAGGTCTGTCACGGCCCACGAGGTCATCGTGTTTGACCTCACTTGTCAGATGCTTAACAGATTCACAAATATTAATTAATTACAAGACAAAATACTTACGAAATTTTCTTTTATAAACTTTGTAAATTGTCAACTATAAAACATAAAAAATATAATGCTAAATGAATACAATAAGATATACCGGGTGACTCTAAATGAATGTGTTTTTTTTTCATAAGTTGGTAATACTATTGTTGGTTATTCTGCTGTCAATTCGTTTTTAATGCTATAGTTGACATAAACATAGGCGTAGGTACTCACCAATTCGAGACAATTTATTAATACATATCTACATAATGTTTTGTACGCCAATGTGTTAATTGAGGTATCAGGTTTGTCAAAGCAATTCTTGAAAATGTTCACAACTTAGGAAGAAAGTCATATTCATGTATAGTCATCCTGTATAAATCACTACATAAATTGAGTAATAATGAGAAAATCAGAGGTGGAAAAAGGATCAGGCTGGCTAATTTATTTATTTATAAGGACGTGAGATATTACCTTTGATAATTCTTAATAAACTTTGTAATTTATGTACATTGTACCTAAAAAATACAATTTTTTACACTCTAAAATTACTTCATAATTTAAGTTTTCATTGCGAAATCAAGTCAACTTACAAACTTGTCTCGTAAAAGTACAGACAGAACTGATAAAAAATTAAAAATCTCTAAGGGGAGCGAAGTGAAATATTTAAGTTAACTAGCCCCTAATGATCGCAGTGTACGTTGCTATATTATTAACACAATCATACAAGAGCCGAGTTTACAATTTAATTTATGGTGCTATAAAGAGTGGTTCTCAAAATGTTCTGTTCTAGTTTTATCTTGTCATAATAGAGAAATGAAAATTTGTCATAAATATTTAGACATGAAGTTAATGGTTTACGCTCGAGTTTAGGGGTAACGCCGCTTTATGAACAACGGCCTCTAAAGTCTGCATTCTCTCAAATACAAAGATCTTCTGAAGATGTGATTCAACTTTTTCTAACACTTTTTTTGCTAACGTTTATGTTTATACATTTTTGGATATGTCAGAAATATCAAAATAATTATTAAACCGGTTATTATCAAGTGATTTCGATTCATAGTACCTCAATACTGTACACAGTACCTACCCCTACTAAGTTTTTTTCTAAAAATGTCATTTTTACGTAAGAAAAATAAAAAAGTTTGATCTCTGAAATCGTAGTTGATGTTTATTGATTGTACAATTTTTTTGTATGATAAACAAGAGGTGAAAAATAGTTAATAATGACTTAACTACTGGAAATGTAAACGTAAAATACGTTGTTTAATTTAAGGGCACATTTTTGTGCAACTCTTAAAATGTAAGTAATATTTTTACTTGATAATTTAGTTTAACTTTCTAAATGAAAAATATAACGGATGGTTTAATATGAGATAATTGAACTTTGAAGGTACTAAGAATGTAAATGTATCAAATTATAAGTGAAATTTTCAAAATTTATTTTTTTATCTTTTAATTGTAATCTTCTGCCTTGGTATGTGTTGTACGTCAACAAAAATTAATTAATGGAATGTAAGCAGTATCAGAAAAACAAAAATATTGTTTGGAGATTGACACTTTTTAAATTTGTGTTGCAATTTGTGCATTTCTACACAATAATTGTCGACCCATTGAAACAGCCAAATTCTCGATTCATTGTAATTATTGACCACAATCCCCTAATCGTGCTCTGATTGTGATGTATCAACAAAAGAGATGTGGTCATTATTTCAGTCACGGTAACGTAAGAAAGAACTTATTATTTATTCACGTTTAGACATGCAAATCAATCAATAACGTAGTATTACAGACCATGGGTGCATACAAATGTGGTAAGTCCATTTAGTATTGTAGACGGTTATGGTCCAAATAACATCTTTGTTAATCACTTATCTTCACACAAACGGGTGAACGTGTTATTCCAGAATTTCAAGAGGCGGCAAAGCTCTAACCGAGTTACCGCTGATTGCTTTAGGGAGTAGTGATGTGTTTGTGGTTTAAATATTTTTGGAAAATTAAACATTCCGTCCTGAAAAGTTAAATTAAAATTGGTTAAAAAAAATATTCAAAATGTAATTTAATCAGGTAAGTTCACTCAAGTGTTCTTTATCATTTATTTACAAAGTATTTTGATTTGTGTGCAATTTCTCTTTAAATTTTTTGCGTAGAATAACCAAATATATTTAATTGGTCCGTAAGTACGCCTTTTTATGTATGATTAAAATTGTGACTTATCCAAATTGTGTTGTGAGGAAAATTATACCTATTACATAATGTCATTACAACAACATTGTTAAATCGTTGTTAATTATTATTTAATGCGTCTTATCATTCATGTTTGAATTGTTTATTTGTGCGCAAGGAGCAATGCAAAAAATGTAATTACATTAAGAATGATCATCCGTTTAGAACTTTACGTATTTCTGTTGTTAAAAAACTAGTTTTTTAAGAACAACTTTATTTAAACTACTTACAAATTTGCCTTTTACTAATTTGCATTATTGGTTTTTCCCTGCTTTATTTGATATGAAAAACGTACCAGCATTATCTCGAACTGTTCATAGTTGTTCTATTAACTGAAGATGATGTCAAATTGAATATCATTATTTTTGTTTATGCTTTTTAAGTCACAATAATTAATTCAATTGTTTCAATTTTTTAAATTAATATCGACATATTGGGATATAACTATGTACTTTTAAATTTTTATTTACTATTTACTGTGAATTGTATTTGAAACTTCTACACAAATACATATGTATTTTAACCAGAAATTTTTGTGACACTTCCTAAAACCACATTATCTATTAAAGGAAAATTTGGTGGGATACAAATTATGTAACTTTATGTTTAAAAACGATGCTTTGAGATTACAAATCCTAGAATACATATTTTTTGAGATATTTCATCTTATTTTGAAAGCGAAAAATTTAGAAAAATCACATCTTTTTACTTTTAAAACAAAAAAATACAACAAATCGTTGCAAATTGCAGAGAACATTTTTTTACTATTTCAAGCAAAGAATAACGTGTAGGTAATTTATAATGTTGTTTTCAAAATTTTCGGTAACTCGGTTATTGTTCATAAGATTTGTCATGTGTGGTGGGAAATATGTTAGTTGAGATTTTGGATTATCAAATCCAAAAAAAAGTATTTGAAGTCTTACCTCGTTAATAAAATTGAATTGAATTTTTTTTCTACAAATAAAAATTTAAACAAAAATCAAGCGGTCTGGTTATGTCAGTTTATGTCATTTTTCTAGTTTGATTAATAGTGAATGAAAAAGTGGTAAGAATTATGTAAATTAAAAAATTAAACCGTATTTTAACATCATTAGAGAAGCTGCATACCTACATATTTCCAACTTTATGTTAATTTTCTTGAATCGAGAAAACGATCGACTGCCGTAGATTTTGTTGGAAAGCCTTGATTTAGAAGGAAAAATTAAAGGATATAAATTTCTGTTTTATGAAAAATAAATGTTTGACTTCACAAAATTATATTAACCAAAAAAACTACTTCGAAACATTATGTCATGCTTAACTCAATTTTGCAACAAAATAAATTTTACCTTTCTGCAAAATTTTTGTACAACATTTAGCTTTTGCAGAGATTTTTTTTGACTAGAATCTGTACTGAATTTCGTTTTAGATTCTTTTAAAAACTAATGTAAAGATAACGGCAGCAGTTGTCCCATTTCACTGATAATTCTGTTTTAATTCTGTTTTAAAATTTACCAATATTGCTATATAACAATGCTGCAGTTGCTATGATATGAAGCTGTTGATTGGTTGGATCTATGCAAAATCAATATTGTTCAATAACAATCTTGCTAAATTTTGAAACAGAATGGCACTAATTATTATCAGACTGTGGAAAGTTAGAGGAAAAGCCTTTCATTATTAGATCTTCGCCAACTCCTAAAGAGGAAATATCACACATATCTTTGTATAAGTCATCATGAATTTCTTTATTTAATGATTGAGACAAGTTTAGTGGGTTGGCACTCTAGAATAATTATTGGTAGGTACGCCTAGTCATTTGTCAAAGAGTTGTCTGTTGATTTCCTTTCTAGGTTAAGATTGTAAATTTTACAACATGACAATTCGATTAATTTTGATTTTTGAACTGTCATATTTGAATTTGAATTTAATTAAAAAAAAGTACAGTAAATACAAAAAATCGGGATAAATCTTCATAAATTCTTGTACACTATAAATGCTCCAGCTGTTTTCCCCTCGAAATTAACTTCGTTCAAGCTAATTTTCACATTTTTTTCTCACAATCAGTTTAACACGTTTAAGAATAATTGAGTAAATTCTTCTGTCGACCCGATAAGTTAATTGAAACATCGACAATAGTAATTTAATATACCGCGCACAGTGGGTTTTTCGAAATTTTTTACTCGTAGTTTTGTTGTGACATAACACTTCCAAAGAATTGTCTTTTTTTTTGGTGGTTTAGATAAAAATTCGTATAATTGGACAACCACTTTATTGGAATAAATTAGTCCCAATTAGTACGTCAAATTATTTGTTTAACACATATTGGAGCGTATTCTGTAATTTTTAAAGGGACGTTAAAATTTTTTTCTACGATCGTGCAAAAAGTTAGTGTTCATTGCATTGTTTTTAGTGGAAAAAGTGCCTCTTAATTGCACTAGTGCAATAAAGTCCTTATTGCACGCATCTGTCAACAGTCTGTCTGCGATCGTGCAAAAAGTGAGTGTTTATTGCATTTTTCACACACGACGCACAGAACTGAACTGTTGTTTATCGTTGTTTTTTTGTTCGATCGCAGAAAAAATGTTGTATGCAACACGTGCAAAAAGTGTTATTGCACTTGACGTGTTGTCTCACTCGCCTGGCTTCTCTTTGGATAATTTTCACGTCGCGTGCAATAATCATTCACTTTTTGCACTTGTTGCATAAATAACTATTATATTTCACTGAATCATTTTTTTTTATACCTTGACAACGAGATATACCTATTAAGTAGGCTATAATGCCCTAGGGCCTATAAATCATAATGCCCGCTTATTATGCCCTCTCAAACAAATCGTCATAGTCATAGATATCTATCATACAAGCAACCGCAAACTAGGAAATTTAGAAAATCAAGTTCAAAATTTATGAATTTTTTAAATGTTCACAAATTCAAATGCAGTGAAATATAAAAAGTTGTATGCACCATGGGCATTACTCGATGTTTATGCTCAAATAGTAAGATCAAAGGAGAAGTGCAAAAAACCCTCAAATAATTCCAGATTGTCGCCATATTCGTTGTACAAAAGAATTCTTTTTTTAATTAATAATGCTACTCTTTATATGCCACTAAAATATATAAACACATTTATTCCTGACAATTGTTAAGTAAATAAACAAAATCAATGCAGCATTCTTGTGGTAATATTTGCAGACCCCATTTGAACTTTAATTATCTTTTTCCGTTCAACTGAAAAATTCAACTCATGTAGCTGATTAGTTCAGTGAAACCGTGTTCTATTTTAAACTTTCTGTGGTGTTGCTTTGGTATTTTAGTAAATGGGGAGAAGAACCTAAGTCGAAGATTCACATTCAAGGTTTAAAATCAAACATGCAATATTTTCATTCATCCCTTCAGTTCTCTTATTTTTTCATGTTTACAGTTATAACTAACGTAATTAGCTGAGCTCAGTCTCGAATTTTTTGTTACTTCCGTTGTATCAGTTTTTACTTCCATTTAAAGAACACAATCTCCAAGCAACAAATATTTGTTTAGAGATGTTGTAATTATGCCAAATTTGCTATATTAGAACGCATCTTCCAAATATTTGCACGGTGTGGTGTTGCGCCATTCTGCACGTCGATAAATAAAAAGAAAAGAATGTCCTCCATCGGACCCGTATGCTCCCCGATCCAACAACATATTGAAATTTAAAGTGTGCATTTACACACATGGATCAAATATAATCTCGCAATGATCTATTTTTAGTATGTTCACCTGCTGTGCTTAGTAAATGTTATTTTGGTCAAGTTTAAACATCTCAGACACAATAATTTCAGTTTTGCTGTAACAATTATGACATTGCCCGTTGACGAATTGCACCGAACAAATGTTTTTCCGGTAAATTGATGAAGTGTGTGCTTGTGCAGGAGCCGAAACTCAGTGCTGGTAAACTGAAACAGTTCAAAGAAGACTTATTGCTATCTGGCGATAAAGCTGAAGTTAAACAGATCGAAATCGACGATGGATTCCATAAGTCACCATCGCAGTCACTGCTAGCACCACCGCAGAACGACAACTCCACCACTGATAGGGCCGATATTGTCATGTATGAAGAAGAAACACGCATGAGTGCGGAAACGAGCAGCAGAGCCCAGACGCCAGCCAAACAGGTAAGCGATCGCTGTGTGCTTCTGTCATAACCTCACTCTCTGATAAGAGTGATAAGAACTTGTCACGTGCGCTTTACCGTTTCGTCGCAATTTTATACGAAACGACGGCCGTCGACGGATCGACTGATGCACCAGTGAAATTTTGCACCCATAAAGACATTAAGCAAAATAGTTCAAGGTAACGAAAGAGATAAACATTATTATCCCAGACGTAGGTGAATTATTTATTATAATGGTAGGTACTCTGTCTGAAATCACAGAAGCTATAACTCACCTGAACAGCGAAATTTCTGTGTATTGACATGATTTTGTCTTCGGTCCGCACCGCTTCAACACCGAGGGACGTATCGGTTTTGGTCAAGGTTTCAATTAATTTATTATTTAACGATATTTTTCTGAATAATGTAGTCGCATTAGGAACAATTGTTTATTACGAGTTTTTAATTCAGTCGGCAGCCGTCGTTTAAGGTAAAATGAAACGGAGTTGTGGTGTGCCACTGAAATTTATTGTGCGGCCTTGAATTAACGAAGACAAGAATGGAGCGATTGTTTGATTAATATAATTGAGCTTCTCATAGGAGTGCATATACGGACGAGATAGAGAGCGTTTGAAGTGAAGATAAAGGCAAGAAATGACGCTTGTAGACCAATTTAGTACGTACCGTATGAACTTTTTCGGTGCTCGTTTCACACTAAAATAGGCGGCAATATGATGAAAAGTAAGAAACTGATCTTTCAGTTTTCCAGATGGTCAGACCACTCTGTGTTTAATTTACATTGTGGTTGTACTGGATTGCTGCATAACTTCTTAACGAGGAAGATTGTCTTTGAAGTATTCCCTACTTTGCAAATGTATTGTGGGTTGCATTTTCAATTCCGTCGGAATCATAATCACTCGTAAAATACCCTGGATAATTTTTTTCGAATATTAAGAGAACGACGCATTTTTCGGCAATATACAGTATGTCAATTATGGCTTATTTCTGAAATTTTCTTAGATGCAACCAAAAATACTAATTCCACTTACCACATGATATTGCGTTTAATTTAAATTATAAATTGAATCAAAATAGCGTTTTTGGCTAGAAACGTCAAAAGGACAATGTAGAAAATTTATTCAGCAAAATGACAACGTAAAAAGAAAACTAAGGTAAAAATTGTTCAACATGCATTCCATTTTGGAGTAAACACGTGTCAACCCTGTTTAAAAAGGACCTGTGAACGTGACGTAATGTCTCTAGCGTTATGGCAATATACTCACGAATTCTTTGAGTTCTTCAATCGTAAGTACAGGTGTTTGGTAGACTTTCTTTTAATACGTCCTACAAGAAAAAATTTAAAGGTGTTGCTAGAACCACATACGTTATCGTCTTGTTCATGTATTCAGATCCAACTCTTCTAACAATAACGGCTCTCATTTTGTAAAAAATTTAAATAAATAAAAAATAAAAATACGCCTGCGATTTGGATATAGTGTGGAAACTTTAACTCGAATAAAATTCATAACTTGGGCATAGACGGTTTTTGTAAAAAATCCCGAAACAGGTCGATTTTTGTTTTCCCTTGCCCACGTTTTGGCGCATATGTTTTTTACATATCTGCCCCCGGAAGCTCGCAACCACCTATAACTATTTTTTTCAAATGGAAGGGTATGCCAAGTAACACCTCGTTTGAAAGCCTACTTCGCAAAGAATACAACGCACTATTTTTTCCTGAATATTTTCAAAGCCTACGTCCTAAAAAATAAAAAAATTCAAATGCAACAAATGTTGAAAATGGACACCGTTTGTTTCTTGGCCAATTGCAAATCAATAGTAACATGCATCCCTTATGTTTTATAACATTTCGGGTGTGATTTGTCTAATTTCATGCCTAAAACCGAACAGTATTGAAGATCTTAGGCAACGTATTAGAGATGAAATTAGGCAAATCACACCGGAAATGTTACAAAACGTAAGGCATACATGTTACTATCGATTTGCAATTTGCCAAGAAAGAAACGGTGCCCATTTTGAGCAATTGTTGCATTAAATACAATTCAACTTATAAAATTGGTTTTTCTTTTTTGGCAGGTACAGTCACGATCACGGAATTTCGTCAGTCGTTGTCATTCAACTGACATTAGCTGTAAACCAGGTTTTATACAGGTGTCCCAAAAAAAGACGAGTCCATAGCTCTCTTATGTATCGGAGGATTTTAATTATCTATACACCAAATTAAATGGTTGTTAATAGGCTATAAAACGGCTTAATAAATTCACATATAGCTCCAAGGGCTTCAAGACTAAACTGTCAAAATATTTTTTTTCAAATGGGATTACGTACTTTTTTTAGTAATTCTGAAAATAACAAAGTATCATAAGTATAACTTCACATAAAAAAAAATAAAACTAACTTTCGAAACAAATGACGAGCACAAAGCGAAAAGCTATCAAAATGCATTGCGTTACAATGTAATAACCAAATTAATGTAGCTGGAAAAACAAATGACAAATAATAACATGTGGGATTGCGCAGATATGCCGCCAATGTTTAGCGCAAAATGGAACATAGACGATAGTAGCGATTTTTTACATTTTTTTTTTTTGTGCATTTTTGGTATTTAAGTGTATACTTGTTGTTTTCAGAATAAAAAATCTCTATCAGAATTACTAAAAAAACATATGTAATCCCATTTGAAAAAAAATATTTTGACAGTTTACCCTTGAAGCCCATGGGGCTATACTTGAATTTATTAGGCCATTTTATAGCCTATTAACAACCATTTAATTTGGTGTACAGATAATTAAAATCTTCCGATAAATAACGGAGTTATGGACTCGTCTTTTTTTTGGGGGACACCTGTATATTTCTATCCCCACTTTGGAATTTTTGACATGGATGTCAATTTGCCAATCATTTTTATTATGCGTGATAGAATTTCTGTAACAAAAATTTTGAATGTCAGTCATGTTTTTTTTTTTTTTTTATATATCCGTAATAGAGTAACGTACTCCCGCAAAATTGCCGTACCGCCGGGTGGTGGAGGGTTAAGATCTGACCAACATAGAAATACCGCATTACATATTGGATAACTTAATAAAAGGATTAATCTTTAATATTGTTATGAGTATACTTCCAAAATACAGTGTGGAATAAAATGATTTACATCTAGTTACCTTTGGAATTTTTGCACATGTAAATTTTCCTGTACCGCTCTACTTTTTTTTTGAAGTGCCGAACTATTAGTTCAGTCAATAAATGTCATCAATCGAATTGACAATTGTTACAATTTACTAAATTGAATTAACAAACGTTGGTGGCCACTTTCAACACTAGCTGTGACTTGCTTTTGTTAGCTCCCTTTTAATAAATACTTTGGTCGTCACTTTTTGACACTTCAAATGTAAATAAAGTATTAATGTCAATATACATGACAATTTGAAATTATTCTTCTCAAAAATATGGCATCTTCAGTTTTTGATAAATATAGAATCGTCTTACTTGCTTCTGAAGGTTGTCTAAACAGCGACCATGTTGATCTTTTGCTTTTGAACCCTGCCTCCGCAGCTGGGATTTACCCCACCCGTATGACACTGATGGATTAAAATAATTTTGACAACAGTAAAAAATAAGGTTAAACATCCTAAAGCTTGCTTTACAATTGAATATCATTTATGTCACATTGACGACCAAAGTATTTTGGCCGCGATAGTACGAGTACATGTATTGATAAAATTCAAAAAATTAAGAAGTTCTTCCTTACAAGAACTAAAAAAAATAATCAAAACAAAAAGTCTGGGTGTTCAACAGATGAAGTTAACACCCCCAAAGTGATATGGTTCAAGTTAATGGATTATATTCACGATTGCGAGAGCATAGCCGTGTCAACCTTCCCCACGACCCGAAAAAGTGGGGGATAAAAGTTCGTGATTTCACGAACGTGGTTCACGATTTTTTTTCACGTCCCGTGTCAACGTATCTTTAATATTTACTTTAAATCCACTACCCTTACAGTAAAAAAAAAAAACGGTAGTTGTAAGAACAGAGAATAAAAAGAAAAGAAAAACTAAAGACATACATTTTTCAGATATCAAATAAGAATCTTCTAATACCAGCAGTACAATCACAGATTTAACCAGGTCTTTATTCTAGAGTTCGTCAGTCACTTTCTAAAATTTTTAATCTCTGAGTTAAGTTCTATTAGGGATGTTTAAAGATTTAGGGTCAGTTTACAGAAGCGAAATTAACTTTATCGTAATCAAATGCGGGATTAACTGAACACTTGATCAGATTGAACCAATCGAAGTTTCAGATTCATGGGTTAATCGCACATTAAAATTTAATTCGAATTAAATATTTAATTCTCTTTCTATAAACTGGCCCTATATGATTTAACTCCGAAAGAGGCAAAAGATAATTTCACAACTGATTTTATTTTTTACATAATTCCTGCAGTTCATTTAGCCCTTCCATAAATGAGGTTTCTTCTACGTTCCTCAGCCACTGCACTAACATTGTTTTCAGATGAGAAGTTTTCAGTTTAGGGAAAAAGATAAAGAAGACCTTGTTCGCCATTTATGGTTTTTTCTGAATTTCTCGGTCAAGTTGGCTCAAGAGATTTGCAAAGTATTTTTCGATGATTGCTTCTTGGTAGACCATCAATGTATTATTATCCGCTTGGAATCCCAAAAGGACAGTGCGCGCATTGAGCCTTCCTTTCTCTCTGGTATACAGTAATGAATCAAAGTTTCTCCTTTGTAACTTTACATCGAACATGGTTTTGTTAGTTAATATGTCGACAAATTTCACCCATACACATAAACGGATCATTTTTACTACGGAAATATTTTATTGATAAGTCTTCATACATACTCGTATTGCGCTCCAATTCCAAACAAATGAAACTTTGATTCATTATGTAAACCATTTCTTTTTCGTTTCTTTAATCCACTTCATTGACGCTCTTGCATAAACTGAAATCAGTCTTTGAATCTAATATTCTTCTTTAACTGATGGAACAGTTGCTCTTTTATTAAAGTGTGATCTTTCGTTACACCACATTTCACTGATTTTGAAAATTCTTTCAAAGGAGAACGCACACTTTATATGTAATTCTAAAGACCACTCAAATGGGGATATTTTGATATCAATCGACGCGTCTTGAAATGACGAATATTTGATATCAATGGTATCAAATATTTGTCATTTCAAGACGCGTCGATTGATATCAAAATATTCCCATTTGAGTGGTCTTTAGAATTACATATAAAGTGTGCGTTCTCCTTTTGATTCATTTTTACATTGTTCAATTACTAATAATAATTGATCTAATTTATTCTTTATTGAATTTTAAAAAATCAAGTTTTGGATAGTTACAAATAAAAAAAAAAATGTTTTTCTTGTTGGTTTGTCCTAGTGTCCTAACGACTTGCACATCAGAGATCTTACACAATATCCAGTACCTTTGTGTTTATAGTATCCAAGTGGGCATCTACACCCTTTGGTAACAGCGGGACTACAATTTGGATCCGGTTCTGGCAACATGCAAGTCGGTTCGCACTCTTCGATGCATACGTTTTCATTTGCATTCATGTTCGTAATGCATAAAACTAAAAAAAAAAAATACTCATTATAAATCTAAAAAAAAAGTATCTTAAAAGAATTACCTGTTAATAAGGACAAAACAATTAGATTCATTTTCAAATAGTGGTCGTTCCTCGTTGTTTCTCAATTTGTTAACTGTACCACAAACTTTATGAAGAAGAAATGCTTGTTGTTCAGATTTTTTTCTTAAGTCATAAATAAATAATAAAATTTACCTTTATGTTGCTTTACTTAATGGAATTACGTCACATTTTGTACGTTATAATTTCTATCCATAAATTTTTACTCGTAATGAACTAGTAACGCTTAAAAATACTTACTATACACTTTTCAGTTTTATTGTTGGATTAAGATACATACACGTAAAACGTTTTACGGTATTTTTTATTAGTAACAACTAAATATTAAATCTTTATGTAGAGTAAAATAACAAAGATTGAACGTATGTACCATTTTCAAAGTAAAGAATCCATGATCTTTGCGGAAGAAACGATTACTCCAAGAAAATTTTAGAATAGTACATTCTTCAACGAGTGTATAACAATCGGACGATTCCACCACTCACCTAGGGATCGTGTTAGAATTTTCGTCCTTTTGAGTAATAGCCATTACACGCGAGTTGAAGACTATACTTTCTCCACGACTATAGCAAGAAAAAGCAATCTTTGAAAATTGAATTTAATTTGACTTTTAATATTTGACAATTAAAATTGTGCCTCGTTTAGCGGTTGCTACGTGATGCGCGACTTATTGTTTACAAGCGAATCCGATTGGCGATCTGCCGGTGATAGAATGTAAATACGAGGGAAGGATTGGCCGACAGCCATGGGTTTTGGTATTGGCCGACAGCCATGGGTATGTGTAGATGAAACCTGAACTTTAAAAATGGATAATAATGTATGATAGTTTTGTTTCTTTATACAGGGTCATTATAAATTATTGTCCTATTGCAGTGGGGGTTGAAAACCCACATAAATTTTGGATGTGCCGCAGCCTCGCAACGTTAGACAAACTAGTAGACAGATTTCCACTACCAAGGTTGGTAGAACTGACTAATTTGTATAGTAGGTTGCCTCGTTGAAAATTGGGGGGCGGTGGGAAAAGTAACTCGTGACGTAAAATCAACCCAGAAATTTTGAGTGTTCGAATAGAACCCAAGGTTTATAAGCTCCGTGGGGTTTATTGGGTAGTTTTTTGGGTTTTATTCTAGTGAGGGAACACCTAATGCGTGATCGACAAACTCTGTAGTAAAAGTTTAGTGCCTTATGACGTCACGAGTAATTTTTTCGGGGGGAAAAAATTCAAACTATTGTTTTAAATGGCAACGAGGCAACATACTATACAAATTAGTCAATTCAACCAACCTTGTTCCACTACCACTGGTAGTGCCACCTATCGGCGATACTAGTCTCACTCATGTTATGAGGCTTGCGGCACATTCAACTACGTCACCGATGCTTACCTTGTATCTCGTACAATTTTATTGGTGGTGGTAGCAATAAAATGACTCCCGTGTTTATTTCTAGGTATTTTACGTTCATTGCCTACAAAATGTTTCCAGAAGAACAGCGTCGTGTTTAAACCAATTATAATTTTTATTGAAATATTTCAGTTTGAATGTTTGGTGACTGCATGCTTCTGAAAACTAATTGAGTTGTGATTAAATCCTGACGTAGGTGTAATCATACAATTAAACGTGAATGTAGATGTAACCAAAATTATACAATATGGAAACATGTAATAATTCTACTAATAACGTAAGAGATACAAAACAGTCTCATAGTGGTAAACAAAATATAGCGATTCATTACAGTTCCTCCCACAGTAATACTGTCAGAATGAAGGATCGCATCTGACGTAAGCAAAGATCAAACTGGGACTCCAAAATACTATTTTCAATGTTTTATCAAAACTTGATCTGCTTATAAATTACGTATGTGGGAATAGGGTCTTCTAGATATTTTGCCTCTTGGTTCAACGACCCCATCATCTTCTATAATGCAAAAAACTAAGAGTAGTATCTATAACCTTGGAAGATCTCGGTTCTTAGAAGATTCTAGAAAATCCTTGAGCATTCAATTAAAATCAGATATTAATAAACCGTTCTACATATTAATAGTAATTATACACCAAGGTAGAGAAGACATTTTTTAAGCGAGGCTTAAAATTGTCTTCTCTACCGTGGTGTATATATTATTTTTTTCACTACTAGATACGTTAAAACCCTTTCTAATAATAATTATTAATTAAAATATTTTGTCCGATGCGACGATCCGAGTTCTCATTTTTCAACGGTTGCTATGAAAATTGAAAATCGTCTGTCTACGTTAACCAATGAAATCAAAGAAAATCTTTCGTTGCTAGGTGACGGTTGTTCATTATTAACCACTGGTTAATAATGAAAAATTATTAACTTTTTAAAAATTTAAAAATTCTGGATTTAGATAACACATTGGTAGTTGAAATTCAAAAAGGTATATTATTATACTCATGTCACATCGTGAGGAAGTTCCTTAACATTGACACAGAACATAATAAAACACAACAAAGTCAAAATGTGGAGGCGAGACGCCGGTAATTATGTTGATAAGCACTGCACTATTACTTGATAGTAATATCCGTAATAGTGTATGTACCCCGGCAAAATTGCCGTGCCGCCGGGTGGAGGTGGGATACGAAAACTAGTAGGAGAGAAATTCTACTTCTGGGTTCAGTTCGCCTTCTAAGACTAGTGGTGAAAAAAAATAAATAAACAACAATTCAAAATTCAAATCCAAACTATTGTGTTCGTTCACAAAATGTAAACCTAGCAATGGTACATTTTCTTAAGAAGCGACTTGTAATATTTAAAACTAAATAATACCACACTAATAGCTGATTGTTTTTCTATTTTTTTGCAATCTTGTACCTATTGTGAATTCAAAGTTCCGTCAAGTTGTCACACTGATTATTGATAAAGCTGATTTAGTACTTTTCAATGTACTCGGCCCCGCCAAATTTTTATGACAGTGTCAATTACAATTTGTCAACAATTCGAAAAAAAAAAAGAAAAACAAAAGAAAACAGTACTTAAGTCAGAGAAAAGCAATTAATTGACTGTTTTAATGAGATTTTCTGGTCTTTTTATTTAATGTTGCATGATCTTTTTAAATTTAAACAACCCAACAACATCCAAACTAAATTTTGATCTGATCCAAATTTGACATAAACATCGAAATCATACATAACTTTACAAAAAATAAAGCATGGTAGAATTTCAATCAAAAGTTGTGTTTCAACTTTCAGCCGGGTACATTGCGAATAATAAATTTTCACAAATCGTGACACTTAACAGCACGGATGTATTTGGAATCCACTATACTCAAATGATTACCAATCTCCTCATATTCGAATTATACAGCTTGGCTAGGAAAATTGGAGTCACTTTTCCGCATTTGTCCAAAAGATGGAACCACAAAAAAAAATTAAATGGAATTGCTGGCAACATTGTTTTTTTTACGTAACTATGCTTTCAAAAAATGTAGCTAAATGTTGGTGGTAGCCGATTAGCATATGTTGCACGCTAATGATCCTGCACTATCACAGCTGCTGTTCTACCAGATCGACCTTCTTTAGCAGGATAATACCATTTTATGATACTTATTCGCTGACAGTGACATTGACAATTGTTAAAAATAGTGACAATTGTATGAAAATTGAATTCTGTGTTGCCATTTAATTAAATATATTTTTTTGATCCTCATATTTATTGTAAAAACAGCGACATCTCTTGGTAATATGAAGAAAAGTAACTTCAATTTTCGTAGCCACTCTGTACTACCAATCACATCACTTTTGTTTAAAAAAAAGATTATTCATGCCTTTATTTTTTATGCTTCATTTGTCATGCTTTTGAAGATAATTTTCAATCTGAAACCCCCATTTACTCACATTTATACCTTGACGCCTAACGGACTTACTTATTTGGCTCAATTTGTGAATACAAAATAAGTAATCACCAAGTTGATATAATTTGCCCTGATTTCGTCAAGGTGTTTGATGAAATTAACAATTTTCCAATTAATAATTTGTTATTTGATTGATTGTATAACTTTGTTTTTCTATTAAAGGGTATATTTCATAATAACATATCAAAAATCCCACGACCCACGATGCTGTTCAATGTTGATTCAAGGGAAAATGACACCTAAGTTAGCTTAATTTTTTTAAATACACATACCGTATTTAAGCAGTTTTTAATTTTTTGTCAAACAAATTTCTTTTCACGATATTTTATTAAATTCAAGATTTTCTAAAAGACATGTCGATTTGGCAAAATTAAACTGTCATTTCAGTTGTGCCAACTTGTATCTTTTTCACTCTACAAGATGGGATTATAGTGTTATTTATTGTTTAGCCAATATAAGTCAACAGGTGATGAATCTTTAATATGTCATTTGCTGCTATTTTTGGACCGCTATTGTTTCAAGTGGAGGCTTCTTTAGGCGCACCACATACATTTTATTCTCGGGCACTGAATTAGTTTCATGCGTCATGCTAAAATCGTTCGCATCACGCTAAAATCGTTCGCAGCAAGCTAAAATCTCGGGAGTCGAGTTTAGCGGAGCGAGCGCGAAACAGTCAACTGTGCGTCACTTGTCACTTCAAAATTTTTTCACTTCTGTCGTACGGTCTTAAGCACACTCTTTTTCTTTTTTTTTTAATTGTTTTCTTTGTTTTTAGTGAATTTTACTTGAATGGGTTCTGCGCCCATTGGACACAATAAATAAAAATAATAATTGGCTAATATCGTACTATGGCGGACAATAAATTTAGGCCGGCCTGTCATTGAGTTGACATCAAAATGTGAAGCTGGCATTATGTTCAACTAACCCCATTTTCGATTTTTGTCATTCTTGTCATCGTGACAGCGATAATCAAAATTAAAATTGGGAAAAGAAGGGTGCACCAGAGAGAAGTGCTACTACAAATCAGTCATGCTAGTGCGTCATGATCCGTAAGTTACGAAAAGGGCGAAGGAAACGCCAAACAGCTTGAAAACCTTCAGTTTGACAAACTGACACATCAGTCAGAATGACAATAAATGGTCGCTTGCATTGACTTTTTTGAAATGTCAGAAATTTGCCGGCCTAAATTTATTGTCCGCCATAGTACTATGGCGGACAAAAAATTTTGAACGACTTGTTATTCCTTTGACATATAAATGTAAAACTGGCTTTATGGTCAACTAACCTCATTTTTTATTTTTGCCTTTCTTGTCATGTCACCAGTGACAGATTAGTCAATCATAGATTAACACAAACATTTTGGTGTGCCTATGTCGGCTCACGAATGGTGAACGTGGATGAATTTTAATCGTTTCGTCTTTGCCGTCGAAATTGCGAGTCGCTGCAGCCCCTAGGCTATCGAGTGGTGTAGAATGTAGATACGTACAGTCGATGGACAAATAAAACTGGGACAAAAATGACAATCACATAAATTCAAAATTTACAAATCTCCATCGTTTAATTACGACTTTATCACAAATAGGTTAACTTTGGTAAGACATATTGTATACACACTGACAAATATATTGACAATTCAATAGTCTGATTTACATAGATTAAATTTTAAGTGTCCCAGTTTTATTTGTCCATTGTCTTCATCATAGACGAAACCAAATTTAGTTCAAGTAGAGAGTTCAAAGTAGAGATCAATCCACAATACTAACAAATTATAACATTTATTTATTAAACTTAAAATTAAAAGTTTAAAAGAAAAAAAATTTACAAATAAAACTGAAGAAGTCAATATTTGATCATTGCTCCATTTTGCTGTACAACCAAGAGCAATCTATTCCTCATGGACAGGCACAGATTTCGGTGATAGTTCGGGGGTGCCTCGTTCTGTTCCACGGAAGACACCCGGCTTCTTCCAGAACCTGGACGCCGAACCACCGTCCCAGTGTGTTGCCACTTCCGCATAATGGCATGGATAGTGCCCTTCGATAACCCTAAATTCGTCGAAATTTGCCCCCCATACGACATACCCCTCTGGTGAAGGGTTACTATTTTGGCTTTAGTAAATTCAGATACGGCTGGCATTGTATCACTAAATTATTATTATAAACTTGATAGACGTTTACTTCAAACCGTCAATTTTTCGATTTAATTTATAAACGTCATAATAACAGTAAAGGGCAGCTTACAATGAAATTTTTTGATATGCCAAAATTTGATCGTTCAAAATTTTTTGTCCGCCATAGTACTTATAACAAAATTTTACTTTAATAAAAATTTAAAATAGTTTAATAAATAAAACACAGAAAGTACTACTGGGGATGACATTTATTCGTTCGTCAGACACATATTTGAATCAGCTTCTTTCCAACAGGTAGTTACAACAGTACCAAGCGTCGACCTAGTCGAGGAATCTCAGAGTTCGGTCCAGAGCAGCGCCACAACAGAAAGCGTGAAGGTGCGTAAAGGTCCCCGTCTCGAGGTGCACCAGGAACCGGAAGGCGCCGTCATCTCCGCAGACCAATTGGCCGAATACTACTGGAGTGGCGGAGGTCCCTACATGCTGCAGGAACAAGTCGCCCAATTTCTGGGCATAAAATCGTTCAAGAGGAAATATCCCAACATTGCCAGACGAGTGGTAGACATGCAGGAGAGAGATTTCATCCGCGAGAGTGGATTGGCGAGCGAGGCCATGTGTGATCTCGGATTGACAGCTGTCAACAGTTCTGACATTTTAGACATTATGTATTCCGATTTTCAAGATAAATACGAGGAGTATTGTAAACATCAACGTGACAGACAAGCCAAAGATCTGACTAACAAGCAGAAAGCGCTCACTTTGGCGGCTAGTCAAGAAAAGACAAAAATGGATATAACGCAACAGGCGGTGCAGTCGGCGGCGAGTTGGAATGCCACTTTCAACAAGGTATAGACGGTGTATAAATATAAATATGAAAATATGACAAACAGAAGCTTTTCTAAAATATTAACCGTTACACTTATTACTTATCTCGTCTGTGCAAGAAAAAATAAAAAGCAAAATCTTACTTACTTTCCTTATTTATATTGTAGGCCAGGAGAGACCAGAGAAAGGCTTGTATGGACTTACAAACACTAACAGTCCACTTTCCGAAAGGTAGAATGAAACAAATAAATAAGCCAAAAGTTGGGTACTACCCTGTAGCCTTGGTGCCGGGACAATTCACAGACTATTACGGAGTAAGTGCCACATTAATTTTGAAATTTCAGTACCATGTAATTTATCTCTTGTAGGAATTTACACCGACGGAATTAAATAACTTACCATTGAATACGTTATGTTATGAACCCATAGTTAAACAAGAAATGGAATGTGATAGTCAGACCGACGGATCCGGATCCGAATCTGAAACGAGTACTTCAGATTCAGACAGTTCTTACAGCGGATCATCCGACGCCGAAGACTGTACTATTTGTAAACCTACTCCTAAGAGGGTAGCTGCTGCACAGTAATGGCATTTTCTTATATGTAAGCACTTTTTTTATTAAAGAAGATTTAGGTTGTAAGATATAAAATTTTTGTACATACAAAGTTGGTTGTTTGCTTTAAATAAAATTTGTAATGGAAAAGATTTCTATTTAAGTAGTAATAAAAAAATTAAACAATTGTTGTGGCTACTGGTTTATGAAACCAATTACAGATTGATCAGTTATTATTGCATTAAAGTGCGGTTTCTGAACACGAATCTAATAGACCCATAAAATGTGATTGGTTAATTTTAATCGTTACTATGGTTTCTAACGTTGCATTTAATCTCTTGTAACTTATCGCGTGTTCAGAAACCGGGCCTTACTGCTCCTTGGAGTTGAGGTTGTTGGATTCTTCTGTGGGACGTGTTCGACTCTGTGGAATAAGATTTTTTTCAAGAATCACTCAGAGAGGAAGGACGGGGATGTCGTCGGGACAAGTGGAGTCTTTGGCCACGTACTTATTGGAGGGCAGATATTTCGGCAGAATTTGCCAGTTTGTGCAATCGAACAAATTCAAAGCACTTGAGTCTTGGAACGTGCAACATCGGTGGGTGGGTCCTTGTCATTCGTGCTGAGACGGATAAGGTAGGTAAATTGGTTTGTTCGTCTTCTTGGAGACGATCTCCAGGTCTTTTTGATGTGGAGGTCCGGGACGTCCTTAATGACATCTTCGGGGGGGGTGACGTCGCTGGCGACATTCTTGATTACCACCGAGAAGGTGGCTTTTGTAGGAACCTGTGGTACGACGGGGGCCACGTTGTTCATATTGCAACTGATCGTCGCCGTCAATCTCCATTAGTCGTGGGATTGTTGGGATCTGCGTGGCAGGTGCTGACTGCTGAGGTTTTTAAGATGCTGGAGAGGATTCTTAGCTTCGCAGGCTCTTTCTTAATGGTGACTTTTCCAAAGGGAATTGGGAAGGTTCTCGTTTGCGACACGTCGAGGAATGATGCAATCTAATTGTTCTAAAAGTTCGCTTTTATTACATCCGTAATAATTAAGTTATAATCAAAGCTAGTACCTACTACTTTGTTTTTAAAATAAAATTTCGATTTAGAGCTAAGTAACACCTTATTAACTTCAAGTTAAATTTCTTCTACATAGTACTATGGCGGACAATAAATTTAGGCCGGCAAATTTCTGACATTTCAAAAAGTCAATGCAAGCGACCATTTATTGTCATTATGACTGATGCAGTAGTTTGTCAAACTGAAGGTTTTCAAGCTGTTTGATGTTTCCTTCGCCCTTTTCGTAACTTACAGATCATGACGCACTACCATAACTGATTTGTAGTGCGCACTTCTCTCTGGTGCACGCTTCTTTTCCTTCTTTTCGCAATTTTAATTTTGATTATTGCTGCCACGATGACAAGAATGACAAAAATCGAAAAGGGGTTAGTTAAACATAATGCCAGCTTCACATTTTGATGTCAAGCCAACGACAGGCCGGCCTAAAATTTATTGTCCGCCATAGTACGTACTATGGCGGCCAAAAAATTTTGGCCGTCACTTTCTTGACATTCAAGTAAAGTGTAAATAAACCTTTAGGAATCGTAAACCCACTTTCGGTTCTTGTCATTTTGACAATCAATTTAAACTGTTTGAAGCCCAGATATTCCAAAAATTCGACATGAATGAACAAAATTAGAGCAATCGTACATAAATAACCTGAGGTAAACGTTCTGTGTAGTAGAAATGACAAAATTATTTTGAGTTTTGAAATTTACCACCCAAAAAATAAAGTTCATAATCAAGACGGTAATCATGATGACAATAAAGTACGGATTACAATATTTTTTTTTGAATTTACAGACAATGACGGCCAAAATTTTTTGGCCGGCATAGTACTTACGTAGGTACTTGTTTCTTGACAAGTTTTTCCAATTCGCGTTTGTTACTACCTAATCAACCTAACCTAATTGTTAAATAACATTTTAAAATCAAATTTATTAATTGGAGTAAATTATTATTTTATTATTTTCGTATCCCACCTCCACCCGGCGGCACGGCAATTTTGCCGGAGTACATACACTATTACGGATATTACTATCAAGTAAAAGTGCAGTGCTTATCAACATAATTACCGGTGTCTCGCCTCCGCATTTTGCCTTTGTTGTGTATTATGTTCTGTGTCAATGTTAAGGAACTTCCTCACGATGTGACATGAGTATAATAATATACCTTTTTGAATTTCAACTACCAATGTGTTATCTAAATCCAGAATTTTTAAATTTTTAAAAAGAGATTGCGGTACTATTCCCGTTGCTGAAATTACAAGTGGTAAAATCGATTTTTTTTCTAAACACCAAAGATTTCTCATAGCAACGGAGAGCTCTAAATATTTATTAATTTTTGTGTTATATGTCTGTGTTATATTATGTGAATTTGGAACAGCTATATCTAAAAGATATGCTTGCTTTTGTTGTTTATTTAAAATTATAATGTCAGGGGGTCTATTCTTCAATTTCGAGTGAGAAATGTCGCATGCGACATTTGTCAATTCTCGCTCAAATTTTGGTTTTTGTATTCTTGAATTTCGTATGCGACAAATCTCTCTCAAAAACCATGCGAGTTCATGTCGGGCGCATAAACGGCGTATGCGCATTGATGCCCGTTGCCAATCAACATGACGATTCTGTTAATATTTCTGACAAGGTATTATGCTATTAAATTTTGACTGATGGCAAACGATGAAGAAATGTTTGTACTTTTCGAAGATATTGAAAGACAGCGCCGACGGAAACAGTTTTATCAAGGGCAAAATCCTTTTATAAATTTAACTGAAAATTATTTCAAAAAAACATTTTCGTTTAACAAAAAATTTAGCAGAAAATGTGATAAGTATTGTGGAACCTTTTATTCATCCACAAACCCGCTCTTCGGCTATGGACGTACGCAGTAAGGTAAGTTTTTAATTTTAAAGTAATTTATTGAATGTATATTCTTATAATTTTATATTAATTATTCCATAATGCAACAAATAATATATTTAGGTTTTAATTGCTTTAAATTTTTTTGGTTCTGGAAGCTATCAACTGCCTGTAGGTAGCAATATTTTTATGGGTGTTTCGCAACCTTCAGTTTCGCGGGCAATAACAGAAGTAACAATGGCTTTAAATCAACCCCAAATTTTTAACGAATGGGTTAGATTCCCTAGAAATTTGGAGGAGTTAAACATAATTCGCAATAAGTGAGCTTTGATAGATGTTGATAGCTTTTATCCGTCTTAAAATAAAAACTTCTTTTTTAAAAGATTTTACAATAAATTCCATTTTCCTGGAATTATTGGATGTGTGGACTGCACACATGTAGCCATAGTTCCACCTAAGAAGAATGATGAGCTTTATCCAGAAAATATTTACGTCAATAGAAAAAACTATCATTCTCTGAATGTTCAGCTAGTAAGTAACTATCACATTATATTATATTTAATGTAAGTACGATTCAATTATGTTTTGCAGATTTGCGATTCTTCTTTAAAAATTATTAACGTTAATGCATTGTTTCCGGGAAGTACAAATGACGCTTATATATGGAGAAATTCCGCAGTGGAAAGAATTGTTAGAGATATATATTACAGAAATCATGAAGGATATTTTCTCTTGGGTGATAACAATTTCAAACAGCATTTTATTCAAGCATTTATGTATATTGGTATGTTACTGTTATGTTACAGGCGATTCCAGATATCCACTGAGGCCATGGTTGATTACGCCAATGACAGATCCTGTTCCAGGAACACCCCAAGAAAATTTTAACATTCATCACAGAAGAACTAGGAGTACTATTGAACAATGTAATGGAGTGTTAAAAATGCGATTTCGCTGTTTACTTAAACACAGAGTTTTGCATTATCATCCAGAAAAAGCCACAGCAATTGTAAATGCTTGTGTGGTGTTACATAATATTTGTGTGGTTAATAACGCCCCACTGTCAGACGATAACGAAGATGAGCAGCAGGAACTGGATTTAGGAATAATACCCGGAGAACAACATGAACTAGTTGCTGCTAATAACCTTGAACTAATCACTGCAAGAAGAATAAGAGATAGAATTGTTAATAATTATTTCTAATATACTCGTACATAGTTCCTCTAGGGTAGGTCAAAAGTATTGAGAATACACTTACTTCATTTTTGTTTTTATTAACGACATAAAACAATGTACAAAAATGAAATGTCTTAAATTTTATTTAACAAAAGTTCCTCACTTGAACAAAAAGAGCATTTTTTTTCTTTAATTGCTGTTACCAAAGTTCCTAATATTTCATTGCGTTCTTTCAGAATTTTTAATTTTTCTTTGTAATAATTTTCTTTAATGGCAAGTTTTTTTTTGGAAGTTTCGGCCATCACGTCACAAGCTGTTAGACGTCGTTGAATCGGTTTTCTTCGGACTTGTTTATTATTTTTATGTATTATCTTTTCTGATGCAGTTTCCGCTTCCTCTTGTTGCTCTGATTCATTAGAATTTTCAGAGTTGGCCTTTTTTTCAACTTCAAAATCAAAAAGCACAATGGATTCGGAAGATTCCTTGTGCCCATCTACACTCGTTGTGCAAATCATGTCTAACACGTGCTCGTCCAGTTCCGTAAGACTCTCTGCTGAAGGCGGTCCTCCTCCTGTTCCACCGCTGTGTTTTCTTACGGCAGCACATTTACTTTTTGTTTTAGAGCGAATGTCTTGCCAACACTGTAATTTTTACATAAATATACCATAAGATCGATTCTTTTTTCTTATCAATTTTAATACTTACTTTTCTCCATTGCTTCCAGTCTTTACGAGCGCCTGGAATGCTATTTACAATTTGGGCAATTTCTTCCCATTTTTTTTGCCCTTCTTTGTACGTGAACTTGGATATGAATTTCCCTGACAAAAGATCCGGTTCATTTTGTAGTAATTCTATTAATTTATTTTTTTTAGCACTACTAATATATTGTGACTTCTTTTTTAATTCTGCCATCGCAAACAGACAAATCGAAAACACAAAAAATAAACAACGCGTGTAACGTGGGAACAAAATTCACGCCTTCAATTTTTTAAAAGTACCATCAGCTCCATTTGTTGGGCGAGCATGAAACTATAAAATTCCAGCTTTCTGTAATAGTATATTTCAAACCAAGGTAAGAAAGTGGTTTCTTGCAGACCGCAGGCAAAGATTATAAACCGAGTCGTAGACGAGGTTTGTAAGTGCCTAAGGTCTGCAAGGACACTTTCTTAACAAGGTTTGAATACAATTTTGTTCCCTACCGGCACAACTTTGTTGAAAAAAGTCAAAAAAGATGGTTATATTCGTGATTAAAACGAAAATTTTGAGAATTGAATAGTAGGCTGTGTTATTTGTTTAATTAACTTGTCATCGCATTTGAAGATTTGAGGTTTGTTCGAATTTTTCTCCCTACCGGTTAGAAATGTAGGCTGTGGATACCTCATTTGAGGTGAGAAAATTCAACTTTCTCGCTAAGGTAAGAAAGTTAATCATGAAATGTTTATGGTAAAACTGTACCAAAATACAAATGTCAAAAGTGTCAAAAGTGAAATAAGTTATTGATAAATGAAAGCCAATTCAATGAAGTAAGTTGGTAGGTCAATCATATAATCTGGAAAATAAACAGATAAGCTAGGTAGGTAGATTACTTTACCCGGTTTATATCAAATTTTCGAACAAACCTCAAATCTTCAAATGCGATGACAAGTTAATTAAACAAATAACACAGCCTACTATTCAATTCTCAAAATTTTCGTTTTAATCACGAATATAACCATCTTTTTTGACTTTTTTCAACAAAGTTGTGCCGGTAGGGAAAAAAATTGTATTCAAACCTTGTTAAGAAAGTGTCCTTCCAGACCTTAGGCACTTACAAACCTCGTCTACGACTCGGTTTATAATCTTTGCCTGCGGTCTGCAAGAAACCACTTTCTTACCTTGGTTTGAAATATACTATTGCCAAGTTGATTTATAAATTGCCATGTTGTCACATAGACCACTCGTCAATATTTCGTATGCGAGAAATCTTTTTCGCATGGTATTCAAGAATAGAAAATATTTGTAGTGTGCGACAATAACCGTTCGAGATATGTCGTGTGCGACATAAACTAATCGAAATTGAAGAATAGACCCCCTGGTCTGTTATGCTTAATATGAATGTCAGTTAAAATTGTTCTATCAAAATATAACTTGTAACTGTCATTTTCCAAACTACTTTCTGGTGTATAACTATAATGTGGTTGTGTATTCTTTAATAAATTGAATTTAACAGCTAAATTCATGTGTATAATTTTAGCGAATATATCGTGACGTTTTTTATATTCGCTTTGAGCCAAAACGGTGCAAGAAGAAATGATGTGTTCAATTGTTTCCCCTTCAGTTCCACAAATCCTACATTTATCAATTATCGATTGTAAACCGCATATGTGTTTTTTATAATTTCTTGTATTTATAACACGATCTTGTATTGCAAATATAAAACCCTCCGTCTCAGGGTGAATATTTGATTTCTTAGCCATGCATGAGAGGCCTGAATATTAACTTCTGGTTGTTCCAGTTCTTTAAAGTATCTCCCATGTAAAGACTTCTGTTTTATATTTGCTATTGTGTCAGGTATATTTGGCTTAACAATGTCTGAAATTATATTATCACTTAAATTTAAAGGTGTGTAGCCTTTATCGGCTGAAACCAAAGCATTAAAAAAGGTGTTATCACGAGCTCTATTGAGGAAATAATTTTTTAGTGAAGCAATTTGATTTTTTAGCAGTATTTCTAGATTTGAAAAACCCCCACCACCGTTTTCGCGTGGTAAATTAAATCTTTCAATAGCAGATTTAGGATGGTGTTTACTAAATTTGGTAAAAAGAACTCTAGTTTTAATGTTTATGTTCTGTAAATTAGTTTTGGACCATTTTATAACACCGAAAGAATAGGTCAGTAATGGAACAGCATATGTATTAACTGCTTTAATTAAATTATTACCGTTTAATTTTGATTTTAAAATAGATTTAATTCTTAAATAAAACTGCTTTTCTAAATTTTCTTTTATAATTGAGTGTTGAATATGATTTGATTGATTAATACCTAAATATTTATAAAATTCTCCTTTATTTAAATTATATATTCTAAATGTTCGTATTATTATTATTATTATTATTATATTCAAAGAACCCAACAGAAGAATTCCAATTATAGGGTTCTGTTAAAAATTAATGACATCAAGAGAATGAGAAGTATCTGTATAGCCTGAATGCTCTAGGTTGACATCAGTTGCATATGCAAATGTATCAAATACTGCTGAAATTTCTCGATTTGACGCAGTTCAAGGTACAAGAAAATAGGTCCAATTGGCAATGCAGGTCATTTGCCAATCTGCACATGTTGCACAATGGTGAAAATTTGCCTACGTCTGTTCTATGAGCTGGCAGATAAAAGAGTCTATAATGCCGCGATTTCGTGCCTCGAGATCCAGCATTAAATGCTAACTGGGATAAGATTTCCGAACAGTCTAAAATATTATGCATGAGTTTGAAAGCAAACATTGCTAACGCTTTTTTGCAAGAAGTAGCAAAGCTGACACAGTCAAAACGATTTAGAAAATATGTCTGCGCAATACCAATGGGAGGATATTCACCAACATCCCGAAGATAAAGGTATTTTAGAAATTTTCGTATGATCTGCTCTAGTTTAGCTGCTTGAATATTATGATGCGGCTGCCATATGATGCAAGCATAGTGAAGTTTACTTCTTACAAATGCATTAAAAAGCATTGTGAGAGTACGACTGCTTTGGAAATCCCGCGAGTTTCGAATCAAAAAACCCAGCTGCTTCATAGAATCACACACCACATGATCAATATGGCTTGTAAACGATAACTTACGGTCAAAAATTACACCAAGATCCTTTACTGTTTCTGGCCTGTTCAAGAGATTCAAACTTAAGGTGTAATCGAATCTGATATTTTCCTTTTTCAAAGAAAAAGACATCACTTGACATTTGTTGATGTTGAGACTGAGCTTGTTTCTTGTACACCAGTTCATTATTTCGTCCAAGTTTGCCTGTAGCGTAACACAGTCAGACCATTCGCTAATTTGTTTCAACAACTTGGCATCATCGGCAAACAAGAAAAAAGGTACAGTTAGTTTGTCACCAATATCATTAATAAAAACCAGAAACAGCAAAGGACCCAAAACAGAGCCCTGTGGTACACCCGAAGTGACATCTATAGACCCTGAGTCATACCCATAACAATGGACGTACTGCTTTCTACCTTGCAGGTAGGAACAGAAAAACTTCACCAACATAGGAGAAGCACCGACAAACTGAAGCTTTTGGATTAAAATGTTATGATCCAGGGAGTCAAATGCCTTTGAAAAGTCAAGATATACTACATCAGTTTGGAAACCCTTATCGACAGAGTCAGATATGAGTTGTGTAGCGCAGAAAAGATTGGTAGTTGTGGATCTACCACGCATGAATCCATGTTGACTGGGTGAGTGCAAAATACAATTGGTCGAAGATCAGAGACTCAAAAATCTTAGCAAAATTATTAATTATTGAGATTGGTCTGTAGTTTTCTATCACACTTCGATCTTTAGATTTATGAGTAGGCAGAATTTTTGAAATTTTCCAAATTTCCGGGAAAGTCCCCGTCTTTATACAGAGATTGAAGAGCACAGACATAGGCTGCGATAACACACTAGCACAGTCTTTCACAAAAAAGGCAGGAATCCCGTCAGGGCCTTGAACATAGTTTGACTTAATTCTTTTTATGGACTGAAATACCTCATCAGCAGAAACAGAGCATAAACATATGTTATTGTGGTTAGATATCGAATCGAATTTAGTGTAAACAGCAGCTGGGTCACTGTAGATTGATTGAAAAAATTTGGCAAAAGCATCCACAATATTTACTGGTCCCGATATTGAGATTTAAAGTCAGCTGATTTTTGACGCCAAGTGTGATCAATGGTGGGCAACACGCGTTACACTTACCTACTTTTGTGTTGTATATAACAAATTATGCACCTAAGTACGTCAACTGCCTGTAATTATTTCAATGCTACCCCAAGTAGCAAATGCTACGTTTCGGGGGAAGCTGTTTTACGGGGTGAACATTTATTGTTGTGCGGCATACCTAACCTCGAAACCTATCAATTAAGTGGACAGTGAGGGCATATTGGGTCCAAATCAGTGGAATAAAATCATCTACAAAATGTTTCGAATAAACACGCATGTGTTTCTTTCCAATTTTAAACTTAATTTCCTATATTTTCTTCCTGTAAGGTGTTGACTGTATCCCAACCAAACTCATTAAAATATTCGGTCATTAATAAATTGTTAATTCCCGATTATTTTTATACAGTGAATTTTTTTATCAATGAACCATAAGGATTTACAGCACAGTTTGGGCGACGTAAACTACAAGATTACCCATGGTATGAATTTTATTTCGCGTCAATGATTTTTCTACTACTAATTTCAAAATTATTTTTCGCACACGAAAAAAAGTTTACACCATGTAAAGCACTAATTCCCTATGGTTCATTGATAAAAAATTCACTGTATAGTTAGTTGCAACTCGGGACACAACAATACTACTCATTTTACTGTCACTTGCAAATGAATTTAGCGAAAAAACTTAATTTTTCAGTACTCATCAATGAATTCGTCGGAGTTAATCGCACTTGCACGTCACGTGACGTCAATACGAATAATCTCCGTCAGAGGGCGTATCGTATTGCTTAGCACATGGCCTACTAAATCTGAACTGCGCTGCGCTTATTACGGCCGTAACAAAGCTCGGATTTTCAATGGAGCAATTGATTCCGCTAACCTCAAAAAATTCACCCTTAACCAACTCCATCTGTTAGCTAAATAGAAAAGAAAAATGTAATTTGAATTGAAATTATCCAATCACAATCACGTAACGTGTTTATTTTGATAGGTTAACACTTTCTATTTTGTCATTTTGACGCGAAATAAATTTTCACGAATACGTTTCATGAATGTAAGAATACCTAATAATTACAATAATCAAATTATGAAACATAATATTTATATATAAAATGGAATTGCAAAATCTGAAAATGGATAGAGCACAGTAGAAAAATTAAAAGTAAAACTATCTATCTGCAGGAAGACAATACCTTTCTCGTAAGTTTATAATTTTAGAACCTTCCTACTTGTGAGTTTATTCTGAATGGATTTCGTTTTTATGCAATCTGTTTTTTTTTATAAACAAATGTTTAAAATTGGTTTCATTACTAATTGGATAATAACTTTACAAATTTTATCTTTGTGTTTATCACAGGTAAATATGGAATTCTGTATTAAATGTGGATGCAAAGTAGTAACCAGTGGTTGACAAGGATTTTTTGGAATTAAATATGATAAAACTTGTGTGGCAATATTAGCCAAGTCTTTTAAAAGCCCCACAAATTTACAGACCCCACGGTCTTGAAGCCAAACTAATCGTAACAAGGGTCCTGGAGTTGCTGTAGATAATAAAGAAGAAACATGTATCACAGTGAAATGTTTCATTTAGTTTTTTTTTTTATAATTTTATCAATTTTGGATTTGGTTTGGAGGTTGCTGGGAATTTGAAAATAACTGTTGTTATTTTCTCCACATGCAACGCACTATTTTCCCATGTTAGTACTTCAACCTTGATGAAATTCAAGGAAATTTAAATTATTGTGGCAATTTAGTTGATTTGTAGTTTAATATCTTTAAAGAGATGGCGCTAGTTAAGGGTAGATTTTTTGAGGTTAGCCGAATCAATCATTCAGCTAGTTTGTTACGGCCGTAATAAGCGCAGCGCAGTTCAGATTTAGTAGGCCATGCTTAGCATTAAATCTCAATAGTTGACTTACCAATCGACATGCAAGAAGGCAAACCAGTGCCTCGCCTCTTTTGTCTGAGATATTGCTAGAAGTTCTTAGGATTCTCGTTAATGTTTCGTCCTGAACTTGCGACAAATTCTTTATATGCCAGCGATATATCACTCTTAATACTGCCTCTTAATTCTCTAAAAGATACAAGATCCTCCGGATTTTTAAATTTCATGTAACGCCGACGAAGTTTGTTCTTGATTTGTACATTCTTAATTATTTGCGGAGTGAACCATACAGGATATTTGTGCTTTTTATTTTTATATTTAGGTACATGATCATTTAAGATATTTAAGATATCATCTAATTAAGATATTATCTAAAATATGATCCAAAAACTTTGAAAATGTCGCAAATGTTACGTTTTCGACATTATATTGTAAGATTTTTGTGTGCTTTTCGGACAGCGGAATCGGACTTTTATTTTTCCAAACCGTGAAGTAGGAATTACAGAGAATATTGGAGTAGGTAGATACTCTGGTAATACTAAAGTACAAAATAACACTCGTAATCGTAGTTTATTAAATTTTTTGTTCGACACTGTCAGAATTTGAGAAATTTCTCCTGTGTGAGCGGGTTTTGATAAATGTCACAACTTGTCAAAACGAAACGTCAAGCTAATTTTAAAGATTTTAAGCGATTTGGAGCCTTTAAGGGGCTCGTCGAACGAAAAAACGTTGTATTCAACACGTTCTTGTGTAAATTGGGCTTTTTTTGGCATGAGTGGGCCAGTTTAAAACGCGAGTGAAACGAGAAAAAAAGCCCAATTTACACACGAACTCGTTAAATAAACTACTATTAAGCCAATCTACTGTCCTATCTAAAGATATAATTACAAACAATTTGATAATTTTGTTATTGATAATATTACTTGGATATCATCTAAAATGTGATTAATTTTTAAATGGCGTAGCTTTGTTGTATAGAACTGGTTATAACGTATGGATCGTTCAACTGATCCGAGGCACGTGATCAAACCGCGCTATCTCATTACCATGTTCCAGTCATTGTTCTCTGTATTGCCGAACTACTTCGCAGTATTAAATTATCGGTTTTAGATTTTAGTGTTCCACAGGGTATATCTTCCCATGATCCTCCCCTTGGTAAAATTCTTGGTATTTGTGGTGTATTCTTTGCTACGGTCGTGGTAGCACTGCAAGTTCGCTAACGGAACGGAACGCTAAACGTCAGGGTTGTTTGTTATTGGTTGTGTTCTGGTTTTTCGAAATGTTATTTTTTTCTGTTATCTATACGTTGTAATTTAGTGATTTAAATTGTAAAAACAATATCAAGAAAGTCCTTAAAATGGAAAACGTGGTTTCAGAAGATGGTACAATTTATATAAAGATGGCTTTTAAGAATTTATGTAGGTTATGTTTAACTGAAGCTGATCTAGAACCTTTGAATGAACCCCGATTTTGTGAAAACTTTAACATCTCTTTATTTTTCGAGGTAAGATAAAATATAATCAGAAAGGTGGACATTATGAATAATGTTTTATTATGATTTAAGCGCGAATTGGGGCGCCAACTCCCGGAAAGTGTTTGTGGCGAATGTTTAATGCAAATGAATCAGATTGATTCGTTTATTAAGAAGTGGAAAGAAGCTCAAGAAGTTATAAGTCAAATTGAAGCGCAGTGTGAAAAAATGAGGGCAATATACAATGTACAAATAGTTGATGCCAAGTGTGATGATACAACAGATTGCTCAAAGGAAGAAGTTTTTGAGTTTAGTGTAGAAGATGCTGTGACTGACACAGAAGGAAGTGGCATATCTGCTCTTTGTGAACCTACCTTAAATGAAGAAATCATTATACAAGAAGACTCAGATGAAATAATTATGTCTGAATGTAATTGCACCAGTGATACTCTTTGTGAGAATTGTATTCCCTACACACCTATGTTAGAGGAAGAAATAATTATAGAAGAACAATTAGAAAATAACATGCTGACTTCATGTGAATCTGTGTTGGAAGAAGATAGAGTTGAAGATGATCAGTTACTCCAAGAGCACTTAGATGAGACAACTGCACCTGAGCTTAATTGTACAGATGTTAAAATTTGTGAGAAATGTGGTGAATTTGTGACTAAAATGAAAATACATTACCAAACGAGTAAAGATTGTCGTCCAAAAAATTTTAAATGTGTGGAGTGTAATACCGCTTTTCGGAGTAGTCGCAAATTGAAGGATCACGAAGTAGCATATCATTGGAAGGAGGGATCTGTCAAGCTCTTCCTCTGTGACAAATGTTCTCAAACATTTAAATACCAAGTTAATTTGAATAGGCATTTGCATACTCACGAGGAAGGGAAGCGATTTGTCTGTGAAAAGTGTGGTAAAGGTAAGATTGTTGCACATATCGTTGTGCTTAATTGTTTTGTAAATTTTCTTAATTGAAGGATATACTACAAAGGTGCATCTCGAGGACCATATGAATGTACACACTGGAAAACGACCATTTACTTGTTCTTTCTGTGACAGAACTTTTAGCAGTCGCAGTGCACGTTCAATACATCAATCTAAGCATAAAACTGAAACATTAGATAAGAGCCCGGAGCCACCAAAAAGTCGACCACCTAATGTTAGTGTTCTTTGTGATGTTTGTAACAAAAAGTTTGCAAACAAGAGAGCTTTAAAGTTACACATCAGGAGTCACGATGAAAATAGAAAGTATACCTGCGATGTTTGCAAAGAAGAATTTCCAAGTCTCTTACTTTTGCGCTCGCACAGTAATACACACGGGGTGAACAAACCACATCCATGTCCACTTTGTAGTAAAAGGTAGAGAAAATATTTGACCTCTTGAAAATTACTTCAAATAAATTTTAGTCTACAGATTGAGTTGAGCTAAACTGCAGTGTAAATTTTCTTTTACAGATTCAAGGCGCGGGAGTATTTGACAGTACATATGCGAAAACACACTGGAGAACGGCCGTTTGCCTGCAATTTATGTGGCAAAGCGTTCGGTCAAAGAACACATCTGACTTATCACATGTTGACTCACAGTGGTGAGAGATCTTTCTTGTGCAGATTTTGTGGAAAAGCGTTTGCTCTAAAAGGCAACCTCACTGTCCACATGAGAATCCACACAGGAGAGAGGCCATTTCTGTGTCACATCTGTGATAAAGGATTTTGTGATTCTAGTGGTAGGAAGAAACATGTTGTTAGTAAACATGGAGAAAGTCAAGTGCAATACATTGATCAAATCGTTCTAAGTGAAGCTTGAGTAATACGTTACCTGCGACAACTTTTCTTGTACATTGGATATTTTTAAATTTATAATATTTGTCAATCAGATTGTATCATTAAAATTTTACTTACGAGTATTCAATCACCAATTTATTCGATTGACCGATCCATTGTACCTATCTCTAAAACACATGTAAAAAATATATAGGATGTAGCAAAACAACCACACCAATTACTTGTAATCGTATAAAATAGAGTGAGAGGAACGTGAAAAAATTATACAAACATTCTGATGCTTTTTTTGTTTTTTCTTATTTTTCCAAATTTTAATTTTTTTTGTTGACAAGCTCATGAATCATGATTAATTAACTAAGACTTATTCAAACATTTTTTAAAAAAGCAAATGGACTAAAAGAAAAATAATTTCATTAGTGAATGGTACATATGAATACTGTAATATAATTGGAACAAAAAAAATTTTTTCAAGAACATTTTTGGTTAAATTTTTTTTACTTTAACACTTAACTGAAGCTGGGATTTTTTTTTTTATTTTTTTATGTTCTCACTGTATTCTGTACAACTGTTAGTAGTTGGTGCGTTCGTTTTGAATCACTCTGTATACAGGGTGTTAGTAAATGGTTGGGAATAAAATTCAGGGTGAACTCCTTACGAAAAATGTGGCTTAACCTAAATAAAGTTTTTCGTTAAAATGAGCAGTTTTCTCAAAAAGAAAAAAAAATGTAGTCCACTGTTGGAGAATTTCTCTAATTAGTTCATTTGTCTGCCTGAAATCGCATTAGTTTTGAATTTTTTTTGAATTCAACGTTCCATGTTTAAATTTTTTCTTTAAGCCATTATTATTTCGCAGTATTTAAAAAAAATACGGATATGCCAGAATACATTTCTTTTTATTTGTTTATTTTTTTTGAAAAAACTACTCATTTTAACGAAAATCTTTATTTAGGTTTTAAGCCACATTTTCCATAAGGAATTCACCCCGAAATTTATTCCCAACCATTTACTAACACCCTGTATCGTTTTGCAAGCAGTAGACTCCGTTTTTATTGGCAAAAAGACCAACGTTGCAAATGTATCTCAAACTAGATATATTAACAAAAATTGAAATTCTGAGTTACGTACAGTTAATTTCAAAATTATAGAGTACACCTGAGAAGTCGATTTATTACAGTTTTTCCACATGTAAAGATGCCTTTTTGAAATTTGAACGTCATATTTTTTATATAGGTTAGGTAAGTTTGACAACATAAAACGTCGCTGATATTTTAGAACACCATAATATTGTCTGTTTTATCCTCTGCACGGTGCTCTTCGCAATGTTGTAATACTGGGCTACCCTTCGTATCGACCACCCTTCTTCTAATTTGGAAAGAATGAGCACTTTCGTGTTTTCGGTTAGATTAGACATTTGGTTTGTCAAAATTGACATTGATCATTGACAAAAAATGTACTATTGGGGACAAATTACTTTGGTCGTCAAAGTCAGTTGACTGACATAAAGTTGTAAAGCAAGGGTGCGTTTTTTTGCTCAACGGAAGAATCTCCCACTGTCAGAAGTATCGTTTTATTGGTCGCGGAAGATTCTCTCCGAGCATCTCTCTTTTCTGCCATCAAATTAGATGGCAGAGAAAGCAGGAAAGTTGCAAGGTTGCAAAGAGTCAATAATGCAACCAAAACGACAAAAATGTTCATTTAGCCACATCCTCTGCGCAGAATCACACCTGCCTTTTGTTTAACATGTTGTATAATATCATATTGTTATTGTTATTATTCATGGCAAAAAAGTAAACACTTATTACTAATGAGATTATGTGTGTCTGTGAACTGTCAAAGAGAATGCAGCAAAAAAACGTCCGATTTAGCGACTGTGGGAAGTTTCTCTTTTGGAAGAATCTCCAACTTCTAGAAGATTGCAAAAAAACGCACCCCAAGCATTAGATAACGGTTAACCTTATTTTTTACTACTGTCAACTACTATCACTGTCAAACTCATCATTGCAAAATGTTAAATACCGAAAAATGGACAACTGAAGGAGATATTCCTAGGAGGAAAAATTGAAAATGTTTCCCCAAGGCAATTTGGCCTATGGACAATCCCCCAGAAACAAGGGAAATGATTCTAAATTTTTGAATGGTGGATGGTGCCATATTTTTGACAAGAGAAAAGTCAATAATTTGAAATAGTCATCACTATTGACTTGACGTTAATGCTTGGTTTACATTAATTTGTTTTGAAGTGACAGAAGAATGACGACTATATTTTGTCCCCAATAGTAAGTGCATTTCACACTGTAGAAAATTAGGTGTACTCTATAATTTTGAAATTAACTGTACAGTTGGTTGCAAAAAAACGGGAAACGAAAATTTTCCTAATATAAATTTTATTTTATTCATTTGTCAATTAATTGTCTACTTGACAATAATTTATCAAATAATTTTAAAAAATGACATGCATTTTGACGTTAATTCTAACCTATAGGCCGTGCCAAACCCAAATAACCACCACCTGTTGAATCCGGTTGGTGAAAACAAAATTACACTAAATGTATAGTGGCAATTTTTGATATTACTAGGATGCTAGACCAATCAAATCTAAGTACACAACGTTGCCGGTTGATTTTCTGGGTAGAATGCAGTGTTGGTGGTTATTTGGTTTTGGCAAAGACTATATCTCTCGTAAGAAGGTTTCACACTATGAGAAAATTGTAAAAATGTGTCAATTTTATTCTGACAGTTCCCGTTTTTTTTGCAAGCAACTGTACCATATAAATATAAATCTTTAAAATTAGCTTGGCGTTTCGTTTTGACAAGTTGTGACATTTATCAAAATCCGTTCACACAAATTCTGACAGTGTCGAACAAAATAGTAGTTTATTTAATGAGTTCATGCGTAAATAGGGCCTTTTTTGGCACGCGTTTTAAAATGGCCAACTCGTGCCAAAAAAGGCCCAATTTACACACGAACGAGTTGAATACAATGTTTTTTTGTTCGACGAACCCCTTAAAGGCTCCAAATCGCTTAAAATCTTTAAAATTAGCTTGACGTTTCGTTTTGACAAGTTGTGACATTTATCAAAATCCGTTCACACAGGAGAAAATTCTCAAATTCTGACAGTCGAACAAAAAAACCTGTTTCAATTTAAATTTGAAATTTTTGCCAGAGTTGACGAAACTCGGCCAAACAGGTATGTTCATTCTTCGTTATTGAAAACACCATTACGAAAGTAAGATTAATCTTTCATATTCTGAAGTAAAAACCATTTTTGCGTTAAAATTTGATTCATAGTGACAGTTGTTTGACGTTTATTAGCTGAGTTAGCAAAGATACGAAAAATTTGACACTGTCAAAGTCATGGAATTGAAAAACGGCCGACCGAAAGGTACACTTCTGTTCACGGAAAAAGCATACAAGTCTTAAGAGAGATTTTTGCGATTTTTTGTTTGTGTAAATTTACTTGATGTTTGTTTCCATGTTTACCCATACCTATTAAGTTATCAGGTAAGAAATTACAACCAATTTTGATTATACCAGACTTAAAGGAACCAACAGTAAACCTTGAAAATAAAGAATAATACCTATAATGTTGATAACAGTAACATTAGAGGGGGCATGAAGTATACTTTTACTGACTGAAATCGAATTATTTCAATTACTACCTGCCACTGACATTGACAGTGACATCAGGTAATGGTAAATCTGATTTAGACAAGCAAAATGTAAGTGTATGCTTTTTCACTGAACAGAAGTGTACCGTAAAAGCCGTATGGCAAAAAACGGGAATGGCATAAAAAAAAAGTCATGGCCGCTCCTTATCTAAGTAATTGTTGATCGCACCCATGATCACCGTATAAACTTTTGTCAGTTGTCGAAAAAAAGAATTTCCTATTGTGTCAAATATGCAATACATTATACACATGATTCTGAATTTGTTATCTGCTTCTAAACGTTGTCTCAAAATATTTGTTTTCCTATTTTCTGGGAATCCAAGTTGATAAACGCAATAATATTTATTTACAAATAGGGCTGCAATGTTTTTTTTTTTAATTAAAGCTGTATTTACTTTGTGAACATACGTTGTGTCAAAAGGCGAATCGAATAATGACAAAAGGGAAAGCACTGTCAAATGTCATTTTAATATTTTTCAAATTTGGGTTTGGAAAGTTTAATCGTACGATTACAGTTAAAGCTCTTTCGTAAATAGTTTACGAATCAAGTGCTTAAGTAACACAAGTTGACTTAAAATGGAATTTGATAAGCATAGTTTAGACTTTTCATCGCAGCAAGATTGTAGCGATATTTGTAGGTTATGTTTGGGTCACTCAAAATTGCAACCGCTGAGCATTTCTAAATTTGCCGCCGATTTTGATAATTATAATTTTGTAGAGGTAGTGTGTACAATATCATTATTTTTTATGTTTCGAAATAATGTGGTTGTAGATTCCATTAGGTTTTAACTTGCCTGAAAATATGTGTCTTGAATGTATCGGGGAATTGGACAGAATAGCCTTGTTTATTGAAAAGTGCAAAAACTCACATGTTGTTTTAAAACAAATTGAAAAGAAATGTGACACTGTGTGTAATAGTGATGTAAAGATAGAATTTTTTGATGATTCAAATGAGGAACTTAAATATTGTTCGGATTCAATTACTGAAGTAAAAAATATAGAGAATGTAGCTTCATCTTCTTCTTTAAATTATGCATTGAAAGAGTCAGGGTTAAAGAAGGAAGTTGATCAGTTTGAGCAAAGTGAAGAATATTCTTTAGATCGAGAGATCAAATCAGAATATACAAGAATGGTGAGTTCTGATTCTTCAGATGAGTCAGACTCAATAGTCAACCTAGCAAGTTTGAGTACGCACACTGCTTCAAACAGTCAGGATGCAGATATGGTTGAGAAATGTGATAATTGTGGCGTTACTGATACAAAAATGGTGAATCGTTACCAGATGAGTAAATGCTGTTGTCCAAAGGATTACAAATGTCCAACATGTAACTTAACTTTTAAGAATAAATCTGGTTTGACCAATCATCAAGCTGATTGCCGCCTGTCAGATGTGTCTCCAACTCATTTTATGTGTCCTGAGAAGGGAAAACAATTTATATCTGAAGTATGTGGAAAGGGTAAGTTCATTTAAAGTTAATGTCATTTCCTTTATAACTTTCATTCAAAGTCATATTAGGCAATTAAAAATTTGCGTCAGGAATCATAAAAGAAAAATTTAATCTGAAACAATTATTAAAATATGTAAGTATTGCTTTTCAAATAATTTTGTAAGAGTTTCGTTTTAAATGGAAATAACATTTAATTTAGTTGTTTTCATTAAAAAAAATAAACAAATAAGTAAGTACAAAAATTGAGTTAGCAGTTTTTTAGTGTTTTGATATTTATTTTCTTCAGCGTCGTAATAGTTATTTGTATATCAAGGCCACGAAATGGTTCTTTAACGTACCGAAAGAAAAATTGTCGCCGAGGCCGCTCGCGGCCGAGGCGGACAATCTCGAGGATGTTATTCTAATGGATTTCGCGGCTAAGGTGTACACAACATTTTTTGTGCAACCGAAAATTTGTAATTATACAGTGAGTTTTTTTTAAGACTGGCCATAGGGTTTTACATGCTAATTTTTCAACCCCCTGTTAACTTTTGTTCCGATAAAAATATTCAAACCATTTTTGGAACAAAGTTGGAAGATTTTTTAAACTATCGGATAGATTACAATTTAATATCCCAAACTGTCGAAAAAGGTGTGAAAAAAATATTTTTTAGCGCGCCGAAAGCGTCCAAAAGTGGAGATCGTCAGGTGCTCGTTGAGCCGGCAGTGGCGCTACTCTGGCGGCCGCTCGACGTACTATTATTTCGGCGCCCTAAAAAATATTTTTTTCACAACTTTTTCGACAGTTTGGGATATTAAATTGTAATCTATCCGATAGTTTAAAGAATCTTCCAACTTTGTTCCAAAAATGGTTTGAATATTTTTACCGGAACAAAAGTTAACAGGGGGTTGAAAAATTAGCATGTAAAACCCTATGGCCAGTCTTAAAAAAAACTCACTGTATATAACATGAACAAGTAAAATTTACTTCACTGTCAATAAATATAAAGTCGGCTTACATGTAGGCACGTCGCTGACATAAACAAAACAATTCATTTTGAAAAAAATAGTAAAAATGTCCGAAGAAAATTACGATGTTTTAGTTTCGTGTACTCTTCCAGAGTTAAAAATACCTGAAAAATCGAAACGGCAGTATGAAAAATGTTACAGTGACTTTAGAGACTGGTGTAACAAGAAGAATGTAGAAACAGTGTCCGAAAATGTTGTATTGACTTATTTACTGGAAAAATCAAAAATATTGAAAAGTGCAAGTTTATGGAGCACGTATTCAATGTTGAAGCTCATGCTGAACATACGGGATGGCATTGATGTAACGAAGTTTCTGAAGTTGGTACCTTTTTTGAAAAAAAAATCAGTTGGGTATCAGGCGAAAAAGTCTCAGGTATTGACACGAGAGCAGATCAATTTATTTTTAGAAAAAGCTAGTGATGAAAATTATTTATTGTGGAAGGTAAACGTTAAGTTCTGTTATGATAAGTTGTATCATCTGTCCCTTTTTAGGTCATTTTAATCATGGGAATATCAGGGGCGATGCGAAGAGACGAATTAACCAAAATGTCTATTGATGACATTCGGGATGAAAATTCTGTTCTAATAGTGACCGTTCCTGACACAAAAACTGGCACAAAGCGAACTTTCATTGTTACTAATCCAGATTTCATAAGATTATACCGTAAATATGCAGCCCTTCGTCCAAAAAATGTTGCAAATCGTCGGGTATTCTGCAGATATAAAAATGGGAAGTGTAATGCACAAGTTGTTGGAGTGCATAAGATTGGGGAAATACCTAGCTTGATTGCCAAATATCTTGGATTGCCAAACAGTAAAGAATACACAGGACACTGTTTCAGGAGAAGTTCTGCGACATTTCTGGCCAATAGCGGTGCTTGATCGAGACCTACGTGAATAACAGACTTCGACCAAGCATCTGTGACGTCACACTAGTTGGCCGGCTACTGTATAACTCACAGTACGCACTAGGAGGAATTGATCAATATTTTTGCGAAAAGTACCTACATAATTACCATAAAATAACTTCTTAAGGGTGTTAACATCACCTCAGGAGGCCCCGCCATTAGCCCTATCTTCATCAAATTTGAATTAAAACCAGGAATTTAGATGTGAAATTTCATCAACCTTCTGTCCCACTTTTCTTTATTTTTTGTGTATATTTCATTATTGATTTTTTTATAATAATTATTAAGAAATATACTTCATATTACATATATGTACTTGTTTTAGTTAATATTGCCTTTAGTGTTTTGTTATATGGGGTGTCAAAAAGGCCGGACACCAAAGAAGTATTTAATTTTGTGGGTTTGAAATAAGTAGTTATTGTATGTAACGGGTGTTTTTTTAAATTTGGCGTCGAAGTAGGCGTTGAACCGTCGATTGTGAACGCACTATACAGGTTACGGATCACGGATCAGCTGTTTAAATCTTACGCTTTTACACGAGTGGTGCGCTCTCAATCGACTCTCCAACGCCTACTTGGACGCCAAATTAGAAAAACACCCTTTACAGTTGCTTGCGAAAAAAAACGGGAACTGTCAGAATAAAATGGACACATTTTTACAATTTTTCCATAGGGTGAAACCTTCTTACGAGAGATAGGTTAAAATTAACGTCAAAATTCAATGACATTTTTAAAAATTATTTGATAGACATTGTCAAGTATACAATTTTGACAAATGGACAAAATCAATTTTACATCAGGAAAATTTTTGTTTCCCGATTTTTTTGCAACCAACTGTACTATTGGAAGCATGGAATTTCGGGCAGCAATTTATTTGTCATTTAAAAAAATTCGTTGTGGTCTAAGCTTTATTGTCATAAATGTCATAATAATTAATTTTGACTGAACTTCAAAATAAACTGTCACAACTATTTTACATTTTAGTTATTGATTTCCAAAGTTTAGTTTTCGGAAAATCACATCAAAGCACTTGCGCAACTTTTCAGGATTGATGAATGCAGTTTGTCAAAATGATATGTGACAATATACTCCATTCTTTATCTTGGTGAGTGGTCGATGCGATCAAGCAAGCCATGGGTGGCTTTGTAAGTTTTACTTTTTCCACCAAATATGTGTGTCGTGTAAATCAAATATTAACTGTCATCGCTGTCATTCGAATTCAGAATCTTCGTCAAGCTTTCATCTCCAAATCTCACAATCTTATGTCGCGAAATGTAAATATATAAGCTGTACACATCGATTCTTAAATTTAACCGTTCCCGATATGAAAATTATCGGCGTCCGTCGTCGGTCCATCCGACCGTCGAGCGTCGACCGAACATTATTCCCGTCCCGTGCCGGGCAATGTTGCAAAGAAGTTTGGGTGTGAGAAATTAACCGGATTCTTAAACCATAAACCGGATCAAATTTGACCGGAAAGTGTGTGGCCGGTCTAGAACATTTTGAAATTCCCAAGCAAGTTATTAAAATTTTTGAAAACGATGCGATATGAAGATGACACGTTTGAGGTTATGTGTCGGTGGTTTCGGTCCATATGAATCATGAGCAATTTAACCAGGAAAATAATAAATAGAAAGACTTTGCGGCGTCTCTGTAAATACATTATTGTAATATTTGAATATTTTTCAACAACTACCAACGCACTTTTCCATTGGAACTTTCAAAAATCCCTAAATTTAACTTGACGGCTGAAAATTTCCCAAAGACCACTCACCAAGATAAAGAATGGAGTATAGTAGGTAGATAATAAAATGAAAATGAGGTTATTAATACGTCTAGAACCTAAAGCCTATTTCTCATCAATTCATCATATCAGTCAAATTTCAGGTCTGCCCGAAATTCCGTGCTTCCAATAGTACTAGACTAATTAATGGTGTGGTAGGTATAGTTGGTTGCAAAAAATCGGAAACTGTCAGAATAAAATTGACACATTTTTATAATTTTGTCAAATGAAAATTTCTTACGAGAGATAGTTTATAATTATGGTCAAAATTCAATGACATTTTAAAAAATTATTTGATAAGGATTATAAAGTAGACAATTAATTGACAAATGAAAAAACCAAATTTACATTTCCTGATTTTTTTGCAACCAACTGGAGGTATTCTGAAAAATGATTCCTTATGAATGGATTTAATCCGTTTCTGTTTGATTTCATCATAAAAAAAAAAATGGTCACATGCATTGGAGGTCTCGAGTCTCGACATTGGTACAGTTAGGGACACGGAATTTCGGGCATCGTTTCTGTCACTTCAAAAAATTGCGATGTAAATCACAATTTATTTTCTGTTCACGTCAATTGCGTGTCAATCAAAATCGTCGCAAACGGTACAATTGAGGTTAATAAAGTAAAGCCTATTTTACATTTTTTGACGGTATATTGACAGTGATGCCTGAAATTCCGTGTCTCGAACTGTACTATCGCGGGCAAAGAATACTGGTACAGTATGTTACTATCGACACTTCCAAAACTCAAATTTTGATTGAGTTTTGGAAGTGTCTGCAGTAACATACTTTACCAGTATTCAATGCCCGCGATTGTACTATGGCGGACAATAAATTTAGGCCGGCCTGTCATTTTGTTGACATCAAAATGTGAAGCTGGCATTATGTTCAACTAACCCCATTTTCGATTTTTATCATTCTTCTCATCGTGACAGCGACAATCAAAATTAAAATTGGGAAAAGAAGCGTGCACCAGAGAGAAGTGCTACTACAAATCAGTTATGCTAGTGCGTCATGATCTGTAACTTACGAAAAGGGCGAAGGAAACGCCAAACAGCTGGAAAACCTTCAGTTTGACAAACTGACACATCAGTCATAATGACAATAAATGGTCGCTTGCATTGACTTTTTTGAAATGTCAGAAATTTGCCGGCCTAAATTTATTGTCCGCCATAGTACTTGCGTAATTGCTGGAGTAATTAGGTAAGCAAGTTTACTCATAAACTTTTTTAAATTTATTACGGTCACAAAAACTGATCTGTATCGCTAATTGAGATTTAAAGTCAGCTGATTTTTGACGCCAAGTGTGATCAATGGTGGGCAACACGCGTTACACTTACTTACTTTTGTGTTATATACCGTGCCTTTTTTTTAACGCTGGCCATAGGGATTTACATGCTAAAAAGTTTAGGGTCTGTTAATGAGATTTTTAGTAGGAATTTTTAAGTGAAATTTGGTAGGATATTAGATTAGTATTTTATAAATCAATTTCAGTTCGGCCCATCGTACAAAACAAAATACTCACCGAATTAGAGCAAAAATAAGTTTATTAAATTTACCACGTGGCTTGCCAAGTAGGCTGACGTAATGCAAACTCAACAAACGTCAAACAGTAATAATTTTCAATGGACACCTTTTCAAATAAAGAAATGATTGAATGGGAGAGACTTTGAAAAATGTGCAGTTTTATTTCATAAACATAAAATGTAGGAAATCATAATTACATCAAAATAAATAAAATTCTACTTCAAAAATATTAAACTACTTTAATTATTTTTGAATTTTTATTTCATAAATTGTTCAAACTGTCTTCCATAGGCTGTAAGACCACTAACCAAGACGATCATAAAAATTTTGTCGACATTTTGTAACTGTCTAACGATTATAACACCTGGGCAAGAAATAATTAAATAAATTAAAAGTACTTTTTTTAATTAATTCCGTAATTATTTTATTTTGTAGTATAAAAAAAACTTAAATTGATTTATAAAATACTAATCTAATATTCTGCCAAATTTCACTTAAAAATTCCTGCTAAAAAGCTTATTAACACGATCCAAAGTTTTTGTCATGTAAATCCCTATGGCCAGCGTTAAAAAAAAGGCACTGTATAACAAATTATGCACCTAAGTACGTCAACTGCCTGTAATTATTTCAATGCTACCCCAAGTAGCAAGTGCTACGTTTCGGGGGAAGCTATTTTACGGGCTGAACATTTATTGTTGTGCGGTATACCTAACCTCGAAACTATTAAACAAGTGGACAGTGAGGGCATATTGCGTCCAAACCAGTGGAATAAAATCATCTACAAAATGTTTCGAACAAACACGCATGTGCTCTTTCCTATTTTAAATTTAATTTCCTATATTTTCTTCCTGTCAGGTGTTGACTGTATCCCAACCAAACTCATTAAAATATTCGGTCATTAATGAATTGTTAATTCCCGATTATTTTTATACAGTGAATTTGTTGCAACTCGGGACACAACAATACTACCCATTTTACCATCAATGAATTAGTCGGAGTTGATCACACTTGCATGTCACGTGACGTCAATACGAATAATCTCCGTCAGAGGGCGTATTGCTTAGCATATTCTTTGCTTAGCATTAAATCTCAATACCTACGATTATGTTGGAGCTGCGATGAGCGATAAGAGCGAAGTACAATTGTTTTCAAATGACAGTCCGCTCTTATCGCCGCTCTTACCGCTCATCGCAGCTCCAACATAATCACACCCAAAGACTTGAACATAACAACAAGTGTTTTAACATTTACGAATTATGTATTATCACTACATGATGTAAACACTGCAACGTTTAAAACAAATACCGGGTGATCAAGAAGGACTGTTTAACTTGCCAACACAATTAAGAAAATTTTTTTTATTCAGCTATTTGCCACACTGCAACCGGATATGTTTTTTGGGTTTATTTGACAGATATCTGACGTAGCAATCGTAGCATGTAATGTTGTTACACAGTCTAGGACTGGTTTACAAATCTATGAGGGGCATGATGACCAACTCAATAGACCGGGACCAATGGCTTAACGTGACTTCCGAATCACGAGATAGAATATAGCCTTTTTTTTTTCGCCCTGGGTCGGAATCGAACCCGCGACCCTCGCGTCCCTGACAAAATGGTAGGTTATGAGAGTAAAAATTAACGGCAAAAAGAAATCCAGTTGGAATTCGGAATAATAATCTAAAAATTTACTAAAGGAAATTCTCGAAGTGCTCCCCATTTTGCTCTAGACATAAATTAACTCTTTTCTCGAACGATTTACCAGCATGTTTAATTTAATATTGAAATGTTAAATTTGACTTGTCACTGATGCGGCTGTCAATGTGAAGCCGTCAACAACCGGAAGTTACTTCACTTGTACCATTTAAAAATAAAATTCAGCATTACCAACTTAAACAGTCCTTCTTGATCACCCCGTAAATGCAATCGTTTTCATGTTTTTTTTTTTGTTCGACACTGTCAAAATTTGATAATTTTCTCCTGTGGGAACGGATTTTGATAAATGTCGCAACTTGTCAAAACGAAACGTCAAGCTAATTTTAAAAAATTTAAGCGATTTGGAGCCTTTAAGGGGCTTGTCGAACAAAAAAACGTCGTATTCAACTCGTTTTGAGAATCAGTGTGGAACCAATTTGATTCATATTTTATATTCGTAAAGAATTGCCATGCCATTGAGCCATCTAAAAGTATATCGAAGTCACCCAAGGCTAAGCCTTCTTTTCTTCAAATATACCCAAGATTTTATAAACTACTCTACTCCATCGACATTTATCATTTTCCTTTCTAGATTTCCTTATCCTACATAGATTTTGCTAACCTGCCTTCACAAGATAAAATCAACTCTCTTCGTGGTTTAGATCACTCTACATAGCATACCGAGTGATCAAAAAGAAGACAAGAGTGCTACCTGATGTTTTGTTTTATAGAAAAGTTTATCTGACAAGGAGGGGTCGTCAGATGTGGGACGGCTTTTTGAACAAAAAAAAAATCAGGGTGATTCGTACTGAAATAAAACATTTCCATTGAAAGGAAATTGAACAGTTCATATGGGAGAGAGGCCTTATCGGTGTCACGGTTGTAACAGGGGGTTTCGCGATGCCAGTGATAGGAAAAGAGACGTCAAAACACACCGTGGAGAAGAGGCAATTAAAAATGTTTTTGATTTTATTTTGAATAAAGAATATATATTATTTGAAGAGTCTTGTAGTAGTTTTATTGTGATGTCTTCTCCCAATTTGATTAATCTTATAATTACTCTTTTTGATTTTACAAATCAGAAGACCGAGAAGTAGGTAATTACAACAATAAGTCACTTTCCAGAAGGAAACTTCGCATGTTTATATCCAAGTGAATTTTAATTAAAGAGTGCACATAAAAAAATAAAACAAGGACAGCCACTTTCGTTTGTTGTCATTTGTCGCGATAGCGTTTTGTTTTTTATCATTAAAGGTATTGTTTTTAGAATAATTCGAAGTGTTATCAGTTTTATTTTTTTTATGTTACCACTCATTAAATAAATAATTAATTATAAAAAGGGTGCACGGCGTCGAGGTCTAATATATTTGTCATTACAGATATTATACAGGGCAAGTCACATAAGGTTTATTTCTGAATTTATTTTGTACGCAACCAAAAATACTGATGACGCTGACTGCTTGATACCGTTTATAATGTGATTTAATTTAGTAATCAACGTATACTGAAATTTTTTTAATAAACAATTGTCAGTGTCAAAATGAAGTAAAAACCATACTGTACCACCCTAAAATTTGGCCATATGGACCAGCTGTATAACAATTTGACACCAAATCATGGTTAAGGTTATGTTCACTTTACTTCCCGTACCTTTCTTCTGTGAATTCATTTTCAAAACAAATTTAATGAGAAATCAGGAGAAACCTTTTCGAATTTGAAATAAACTCTCGCTCGTTAGGGCACAGGCTCAGTTACATAAAAAAATGTTGACACTCAATGTGACCAATCGTATTATCATGAAAATCACAGTTTGGCTCATACCAACAAGACAACGTTTTGACAATTGTTTATTAAAAAAATTCAACTATAGGTATGTAATTTGACTAAAAATGTCAAAATGACGTTTTCCTGTTCTGAATAATGAAATCAAAAATTAAATTCATGAACTGTCATTTTGACATTTTTAGTCAAATTACATACCTACGTTGATTACTAAATTAAAACACATTATAAACGGTATCAAGTGGTCAGCGTAATTCGTATTTTTGGCTGCGTACAAAATAAATTCAGAAATAAACCTTACGTGACTTGCCCTGTATGTAGATATTTCTATCACGTAATAATAATTCATTTTAAAATACATTTTTTTTATATTGTGTACCTACTTATTGAGTTATTACCAAGAGAAAGAAAAAAATACCCTCTAAATCTCAGCACACCTTATTCATTAGTAATGTTGAGTGATAACGGGAAAAAATCTCCGGAAACAGTCTAGTTTTTTATAAGCCTTTTTAATTTCACAGGTAACATCCTAAAGATCATTTAATTACTGATGCCTTAAAAGTTGAAAATTGTCATTTAGGTACATTTTAGTGTAACTGCAGCAAAAGAAAATAAATGAGTTCATGTCCGATTTTTTTTTATCCACTTGAAGATAACAGTATATTATACACCAAGGTGAAGAAGTTCATGATTATAGCCAGAGCGCCAAGATTAGAGCCCGAGGCGTGCCGAGGGTTCTAAGGCGCGAAGGCTATAAGGGACTTCTTCACCGTGGTTTATATACTATTTTTTCCACTACTAGATACGTTAAAACCCTTTCGGATAATAATTATTAATAAAATTATTTTGTCCGATGCGACGATCCGAGTTCTCATTTTTCAACGGTTGCTATGAAAATCGTCTACGTTAATCCATGAAATCAACGAAAATCTTTCGTTGCTAGGTGACGGCTGTTCATTATTAACCTTGGTTAATAATGAAAAATTTATTAACCTAGAGGAGAGAATTTCAACTTCTGGGTTCAGTTCGAGGGGCAATAATGACGCCTTCTAAGACTAGTAGTGGAAAAAATAGCATATATCATTCAGAGAAGAAGGTCTTTTTGTGCTTCGCCCAGTTGCGACCTCGACTTCGTCTCGGTCTTCAATCTCTGGGGTTAGCACAAAGAAACTCACTTCTAATCTTAATGATATCTACCGAGTGACTATAAATGATTGAAAATTATTTTGTTATGTTGCTAACACATTTGAAATCTTTAGTTGGCAACATCGTTGGCATGACACACGCAATTTTAAAAATTGAAACAAACGTCAAAAAAATCTAAATCGACAATGTACTTCGTGACTTAACCTAACCTAAATAGAAATGATTGACAGATGATCCACGAGAAGACTTGCACTACCAACTGCATCAGTGTTCCCAATCCACTATTTTCCTTCAATCATTTATAGTCACTCGGTACTAGTGTTGTATGTTTTTTTATATAGTGTGGAAACTTTTACTGGAATAAAATTCATAACTTGGACATTGGTGATTTTTGTAAAAAATCTCGAAACAGGTCGATTTTTGTTTTTCCCTGCCCATATTTTGGCGCATATGGTTTTTGGATATCTGCTCCCGGAAGCTCGCAACCACCCCTAACTTTTTTTTCAAATGGAAGGGTATGCCAAGTGACATCTCGTTTGAAAGCCCACTTCGCAAAGAATACAACGCACTATTTGTTTCCTGAATATTTTAAAATCCTACGTCCTAATGTAAAGTTTTCCACTCGTCTTACACCAACATTGATTTGTATGGCACTACGACTACAACATGTTTGCAAAACTTTGTTCAGTTCCCATAGATTGGTATCGTTACTGGCTTTAGCTGGAAGAGAACAGCAGCTTAATTGAGATCTTAAATATTTATTTAATATTATACTTAAAATTTACTACATTCACGTGTGGTAAACTGCAGAAAGAGGTTTGAATCTGTAGAATTACTAGGGACAGCATACAATCACTAATTTGGTACTTTTACTTTACACATGCACACGTGAATTTGGAAAAAATATCAGACATCATTTCTTTGTCATACTTTGTGGAGTAAACTTCCTCGAACCTCCAGTGCAATTAAACTATTGGGAATACGCAAGATTATGAAAATGTTCAAGGTATTATCCTTCTATTATATTTAAGTATTCTACAAGAACTTATCAATGTATTTTCGAAGACCAGCAACATTCGAATAAACCCCAGGAATATGAGGCTTTCCGCAGGCACTTCCCCACGAGGTAATTCCTGCAAGAACATTGTCGATCACTAACGGACCTCCTGAATCACCTTGACAAGCATCAATTCCTCCTTGTTCAATTCCAGCGCACAACATACGATCAGTGATCTGGTCTTTCGAGTACCGCTTTCTGCAATTTTTTCTGTCGACGATTTGAATAACACCGCTTTGTAACTCGCTGGGAAGTTTACTACTACCATAGTTCTTAGTCCCCCAACCGAAAATCATTGCCTGTTTGCCATTTTCAAAAACTTGATTAGCATCTGCAAGATCGATCGGTTTGACGTTTTCGCTGAAGTTCAGGTTTGATTTTAACTTCAAGATAGTGACGTCGTAATCGATAGTTTTCAAATTGAATTCTGGATTCTGGTGAATTGTTTCTACTTGAAGTACTTGACCACCTTTCTCTCGAATAGTGGAACCTGCTCTAACTTCCAATTGAATGGGCTGCTTCCTATAAAAAGAATTAGGAATAATAACTTTATATCTGTATTAAACATTTTTTGTTCAAGTACCCATTTGTGCAATGTGCTGCAGTAATTATAGTATTTTCATTAATGATCGATCCGCCACACATATGCATGCCCAGATTTTGCAAGGAAATTATAAATGGAACTTGTTTGATGGAAAGAGATTTACCACCAACAATTCTTTCGTCCTTTGGCTCTACTTCGCCAGGTATTGGAATTCCTAAAATGTAATTTGCGTCAAACAACAATAATTAAGCAAAATAACAAGCAACCCATTATATGAGAACAGAAGATTACGTGCATCAGTAAAAATACTGTCAACATCATTTTTACACGACTAGGTAAAATGTTGTTAAATGTAAAATGTACTTGTCTGTGCCGTTCAGCCTTGGAACTATAGCTACAAATATCCTTGAGTACATGATAATATGTTTGATTTTGCAAACCAAAATATGTGTATTTGCATAAATTGGGTATTCAAAAAACTAAAATAAAAAGTAAGCAAAAACAATTTAAATAATGTAAAAAACAGAAATCGTGGTTTATCTAAGATATTTACAAAATGATAGAAAGATATTTGGAACAGTATGTTGATATTACGGACGTTCGCGCGAAATTTCTGATGTGTAACTTACAAACTGGAAATTTTAGTTTGTCAATCAGCGCAAAAGGGGATGTAACTAGTATTGTTGTAGTACCTATAGTTAAGAATTATGAAAGAAGACTCTTAAAAATAGAGCCAAAAATGTTTTATTAAGGATGAACTGGAGGTTAAGTGGAAGTGTTAAGTCAGTGTTCAATGAGCACGCTTAAAAAATCTACTAGAAATTTCACCGCCACGTGCGTCAGTTCAATAGTAAATGCATATAAAACAGAATTTAATTGTTTATTCACATCTGTAAAAAAATTGAGGATTGCCATTAAAAATGACGATGATTGTGCGGAAATGGAAAGAGAAAAGCAAATTATCGGAAAATGGTTCTGTTCACGCCGTTAGTCCTACCACTGGTAGTGTTAGTAATAGACTGTTCTGTACGGCACTTGAAACTGGAAAATAAACCAGAAAACATCCTTCAAACAAGTCTTTACTTCACCAATTTTCGAAGCGCAAAACGATATCGCAAAATCTGGTTCTTCGAGATAATGCGAACAGGTTCTTTTAAATAAATTAAGTCGACCTGTAAAGTCAAGCGCAACGAACAAGAAAATTACTCTAGTATTCCAAATTTTTGGCGCTCATTGTATGTATTATAGATGTGAATTTATTTAAATGAATTAAGTTGCCGTTGAGGCAATAACTTTCTGTCGTAAATGACTTTTGTTGATATCAGTTAATTTTGAATAATAGTATGTTATTCAATGAGCGGATAATGATGGCTATTATCCGTGAGAATTAGGATTGTGCCGCAGGCGAGTGGCGTAATTCATCCGAGCGAGTAATAGCCATTATCCGCGAGTAGAATACTATAGTTTTTCTATGACTATGAAGAGAAATGGATAAATACGTTCCCTTATTAGACAAACTGAAACTATAATGTTTGCTATGATATTTGCAGTGAGTTTTGAAATTATTATTCACCGGGTCGTGGGTAATGAATCCTGTTATCCGATGAAAAACTTTAATAATAATAGAGTGCCGTGACAACTGTCTAAATGTCAATAAATTCGCTCTCTAATAAAAACGCGCCAAATGTTGTTGCAAGTGCTTCACTGCAATCCAATGGTGCTACAGAAGTTAGAAAACGCAAAAAATGGACTATGGAAATGAATATTTTCATTATACGGGAATATTTTCGGATCACGAAACTACAGGATGTTGTGAGTACTTACAGGCTTGATTTATTTAAAGCGTTCCAAAGTAAGTACCCCCAGTTTCCTGTTACTATTCAAAATTTAGCTGACCAGAGGAGAGCCATTATGAAGAAAAACTATATCCCTTCGGCAATTTTAGAAAAGATCAAAAATGATGTAAAGTTAGAATTGTCAATTAATTATTCTGACAATAATGAAGTTTCTAATAATTTACTCCAAAATTCTGTTGAACCGCAAAATTTACAAAGTTTATCTAATCATAATGACTCTTTCTGTCCAATTATCGATTCACCAAACACCCTACAAACAGACATACATAATTTAGACTTGAGTTATAATGATATACATGTTATTAATAAAAATTTTTACTACCATCAAAATTTTAAAGAACAAATTGAAGATGAATTTAATAGAACTCTGAACGAATTTGAACATATAGAACCATTTAATAGACCACTATTACCTAAACAACAAAGCTCCAAAAAATTCTTTGCAATGATTGAAATTTTAAATCAATTCATTTTACCTAAATTTGTAAATAACACCACAAGTTTTAAAAAATTACACAGTATTATATATAGTGGAGCTTTAACAATTATCAGATTAAATGGATCAAAAGAAATTGGCCAGACAAATAACATAAAAACGAAAGAATTACCAAAATGGGAACAAAGACTAAATAAACGTATTAATAATATCAGACGAGATTTAGGTAGAATAACTCAATATTTAAAGGGTATAAATTCTAATCATCTAAATAATTGTATTCAATCCATTTTAAATAACAACCGAATACATTGTTTAAAATATAATGAATATAATAAAACATTAATAGAAATCAAAGACACTTTATTACAGAAGTTACATATTTATTCTAAACGACTCAAAAGATATAAAAATAATAAACAACGGAAATTTGAAAACAAACTATTTAGAAATAATGAGAAGTTGTTTTACAAAAATTTAACAGATAATAAAACTCAAACTAATAATGGTACACCAAATATAAACGAAATTAAAGAATTCTGGTCAAACATATGGTCAAATGAAGTTCAATTTAATAATCAGGCAGAATGGATTCCTCATTTAGAAAATGATATACCAGATAGTAATAATCGACATCATATTCAAATTAGCCTTGAAATTTTAGTTAAAAATATTAATAGTTCACATAATTGGAAATCCCCTGGAGGTGACCAAATTCATAACTTTTGGTTAAAAAAATTTACTTGTATTCATAAATGCTTACTTGATCACTTTAACGGATTTATTAGGGAACCTAACACATTTCCAGAGTTTTTGGCCCATGGTATAACATATCTGAAACCAAAAGATTCCGATACTAAAAATCCATCAAAATATAGGCCAATCACATGTCTGCCTACAATTTATAAAATTATGACATCTTGCATTAAAGTAATAATTTACGACCATTGTCAAAAATTAAATATACTTAATGAAGAACAAAAAGGTTGTGTTAAAGAGTGTTTTGGTTGTAAAGAACAACTCATAATAGATACGGTAATAATGGAACAAGCTAGAAAAAATAATAGAGGATTCCTGTATTACCGACGAAGCGAGCTACACGTGGCAGAAAACGAGCTAAGAGAGTGAAGTGGAAAAGTAATAGAAAAATAAGAGAGATCAGCGAAGCAAGCAAGCAAGAGATCAGCGAAGCAAGGTAGGAAGAGGCGGAGCGGTGTGGGGAGGAAGGAAACACCCAAGAAGAGAAGGTTAAACAAACGGAAAACGGCGACATAAAACGGCGACATCTAGGAGGTAAAGAGCAAAGCCTATGAGCGAGGGAAGCAGAAACCGTTCTTTTAGCCAAGGAAGGGGGGAGGCGTCCCAGGAAGACAAGAAAAAAAGGAAAAGAACGGGAAAAGGGAAGACAGGAAGACAAGAAGAGGAGGAGGAGGAAGAGGTATTTGGGACAAGTAAAAAAACCGCAAGGTCACCGGAAGTGGAGAAGAAATTAGGCAGGGAAATGGAAAAGATATTGGAAAAGCTGGAGGAAGTGAAAAGGGAAATTACAGAGGAAATAAAGGAGCTGAGAAAAGAGAATCAAGATGTCAAGAGAGAAATAGAACAACTAAGGGAAGAATTTAAGAATAAAGAAAAGAAATGGGAGGAGGAGAAAAACAGCATGTCTGAGAGAGTAGCATGGCTGGAAAAGAAGATGGAGAATGAAGAAAGAAGAAGAAGGAAAAATAACATAGTGATAACGGGATGGAGAAGTGAGGGAAGTAGCAAGCAGCAGAGCAGAGAGGAAGTAGAAAAGTTTATAAAAGAAAACATAGGGGAAGCGAAAGTTAAAGATTGCTACAACATAAACAAGGACCAAATACTAGTGCAAATGGAAGAGTGGAGTGGGAAAGAGAAGGTAATGAAGCAGAAAGGAAAATTGAGAGGAAATAGGGCAACAGAGAAAATATTTATTGACAACGACCTCACAAAGAAGGAAAGGGAAATACAGCAAAAAATACGAGCCATCGCCAGAGAAGAAAGGAGACAAGGGAAAGATCTAAAAGTTGGGTACATGAAAATAACCATAGAGGGGGTGCAGATGAGATGGAATGAAGAAAAGGGGAGACTGGAGGTTTTTCAGTAGATGTAGGAAGAGGAGATGGAGGAAAGGGAGACAACGGAAATGGACAAAGGATAAAGAAAAGGGTAGATGGACAAAAAAAGGGAAAACGGAAGGAAAGCACAAAGGGGAACAAGAGAAACAAGGTACGAAAGGGAGGAAAGGAGCAAAAGTATTATATTGGAACGTAGCGGGATTAAGAAAAAGAGGGGATGAATTTTGGGACTATGTACGACAATTTGAGGTAGTGGGACTGGTGGAGACGTGGGTGGAGAAACAGAACTGGGAAAAAGTAGAAAAGACGCTACCGAAAGAATATAAATGGGAAGGACAATGGGCAAAAAGAGAAAGAAAAAGAGGAAGAGCTGCAGGGGGAATAATAACAGGGGTGAAGTTGGGAATTGAAGAGAAACAAAAAGAAAAGGGGGAAGAAGAGGGATACATGGAAAGAAACGTTCATATAGATAACGAATGGTGGAAAATAGCAACAGTATATAGCAAGGAGATGAGGAAAACAACAAGACGGGTCGAGAACACAATGAAGATGGACAGGGAGGAATGCATGCTGTTAGGGGGTGATTTTAACGGGAGAATTGGAGAGAGAGGAGCCAGAAATTGGGAAGAAGAGAAAGGGGATGGGAGAAGAAAAACGAAAGACAAAGTGGAAAATGCAGAGGGGAAGAGGCTGATAGAGTGGATAGAAGAAAATGGATGGGAAGTGCTGAACGGGAATAAACGAGGGGATGAGGAAGGGGAAGTGACATACGTAGGCAGCAGGGGGGAAACAGTCATAGACTACGCAATAGTAAATGAGGCAGCATGGGAGAGAGTGAAAGAGTTCAAAGTGGGAGAAAGAGTGGACTCCGACCATCTCCCTCTAGAAATTACCATAGAGGGAACGAACCAAGAAGAAAAGGAAAAGGGAGAAATGAGAGAGGAGGAGAAGAAGGTGATAGTAAAAGTGTGGAGTGAACAGGGAGTGAGAGAGTACAGGAGGAGACTGGAGGAAGCAACATTCAAGGAGCAGGAAATAGAGAAGATGGTGACAGAGCTAAAGGAAGTGATCGAGAAAGCGACGAAGAAAAAGGAGGTGATAGTAAGGGGAGCGAAAGGGGCAGAAAAGAAAAATGGATGGTGGGACAGAGAATGTGAGCAAGCAAAGAGGGAAGTGGTAAAGGCGCTGAGAGGATGGAGGAGGAACGAAATTGACAGAAGCAGATTCCTAGAAGCAAAAAGAAGATACAGAGAGAGATGTAGAGAGAAGAAGAAGCAGAAGAGGGAAAGGGAGGAGAAAGAGATAAAAGAAATAAGAACAGAGAGGGAGGTGTGGAAATACATAAACAGAGAGAGGAAGAAAAAGGAACCTGTGAGCGAGAAAATAACAATACAAGAATGGGAAGAGTACTTCATGAGACTGCTGGAAGGGAGGAAAGAAGAAGGAAAGGTGGGAACACAAAGGAAAGAGAAGCAGACGGTGATGGAGGAAACAGAAATCACAGCGGAGGAGGTGGGAAGACACATAAGATACTTGAAAAAGAGAAAGGCACCGGGATGGGACGGGGTGCAAAATGAAGCGTGGATGTATGGGACTGAAAGAATGGTAGAGAGAATGGTGGAACTGATGAATGGGGTATGGAGAGGAGAGGGATTCCCGGAGGACTGGAGAGAAGGCGTAATCTGCCCAATTTTTAAAAAAGGCGAGAAAAATAGAGCGGAAAACTACCGAGGAATAACTCTCCTGAACACGGGGTATAAGTTGTATGCGTCTGTTTTGAGCGAAAGGATGAAGAGGGAAATCGAGGAAAAGGGAGTGTTGCCGGATAGTCAGGCAGGGTTCAGAAAGGGAAGGGGTACTGTGGACAATGTGTACATCCTGGACCATTTAGCAAGGAACGAATTGAGGAAGAAAGGGGGGAGGATGTACGCATTGTTCATAGACTTCAAGGCGGCGTTCGACAAGGTTGACAGAGTGAAAATGTTTGAATGTATGAGAGAAAGAGGAATAAGTGAATGGCTGGTGCGGAAGGTCGAGGAGATATATGCGAGAACGAGGAACAAGGTGAAGGTGGGAGAGAAAGAGGGCGAATGGTTTGAGACAACAAAGGGAGTGAGACAGGGCTGCCCGCTCAGTCCCCTGCTGTTCACGATATACGTAGCGGATGTGGACGAAATGTTGAAGAAAGCGCAGGCGGGGGGGGGTTGTAGTGGGTAGGGAGAAAGTATGGAGCCTGGCGTTTGCGGACGACATGGTGATTGTGGCAAAGAGTGAGAGAGAGATGAAAGAAATGATGAGGAACCTGGAAAAGTATGTGAGAAAGAAAAAGCTGGAAGTGAATGTAGAGAAGACAAAAATGATGGTGTTCAGCAAGAGAAAGAGGAAGAATGAGGAGAGCGAGTGGAAGTGGGAAGAAAGCAAGATAGAAAGAGTGAGCGAGTTTAAGTACCTGGGCTACACCTTCAACGAGAGGGCCACAGTCAGGGCGCAAGTGAGAGAGGTAGTGAGGAAGGCGAACAAGGTAGTTGGATGTGTGTGGGGAATAGGAGAGAGAATGTGGGGAGGCGAGTTCGGGAGGAGAATGATGATGTTCGAGAGCATGGTGGAGAGCGTGCTGATGTACGGAGCAGAGATATGGGGATGGAAGGAACGGGAGGAGGTGGAGAGGGTGCAAGAGAAATATTTGAGATGGGTGCTAGGAGTGGACAGAGAAACACCAGGGTACATAGTGAGGGAAGAGTGCAAGAGGAGCAAGCTGAGAGTAAAAGCGGGAAAGAGAGCGGCAAAGTTCGAGGACAGAATGGGCGGAAGGGAAGAATGCAGGATACTGACTGAGTGCTATAGAGAAAAGAAAAAGAACGCGGATGAGAAGGAGAGAGAGAAGTACTGTAGGAGGAACGGGTATGCCAGAGAGGAAGTGGAAAGAATGAGAGCGGAAGGAAGATGGATGTGTGCGGAGCTGAGCGAGAGGGACAGAGATACGGACAAGCAGGAGAGAAGGGAGAGAATCAAAGAAGCGAGGTACAACAGGGAGTATGAAAGGTGCGTGACAGAGGAGGTTCCGGTGTATCTGGGGAGAGAGAGCACGAAAGAAAGGAAAATGATGGCGAGATTTAGATGTGGGAACGAAGAGAGAGAAAATAAGTACTGGATGGAGGAGGAGGAAAGAATGTGCAGGATGTGCCGTGAGGAGAGAGAGACGATCGAGCACATGTGGAGAGGATGCGGTGAAATGAGAGAAAGGGAGGAAAAGGAACGGGGAGAAATACTGAACGAAGACGGAAGAGAGATAGGATGGATGAAAGAGGTATGGAAGAGGAGGGAAAGGATAGAGAAGGAGAGGGGTGGGGAATAAAAGAAAATGTAGGTTAATTTAAAAAAGAAAAAAGAATGATTTTGGAATTGTAAGTTTATTTAGAACTGTAAAGTATAGGAATCCTTTAAAGCCCGTAGGGTAAAATAAAGTAAAGTAGTAGTAGAAAAAATAATAGAAATATTTATACCGCATTCATAGACTACAAAAAAGCCTATGATTCAGTACCACATTCATGGTTAATTAAAATTCTTAAAATTTATAAAATTAATTTGGATTTGATTAACTTTTTATCTCATGTTATGACATTTTGGAGAACTACTTTAAATTTATCAATAAACAATACTAAATTAAAATCCGAGCCTATTCAAATTAAACGGGGGATTTATCAAGGAGATTCTTTAAGTCCTTTATGGTTTTGTCTAGCCATTAATCCTTTGACAAATCTATTAAATAGCACTGGATATGGTTTCAACATTAGACTTAATAATACCACACTATCCAAATTAAATCACCTTCTCTATATGGATTACATAAAACTTTATGCATCAAAAAAGAATCACATTTTATCTTTACTAACAATAACTGAAAATTTCTCAAATGATATTGGGATGAGTTTTGGTATTGATAAGTGTAAAATGCAATCAATATGTCGCGGTCATTACGAACATTTAGAATATATAACTCAAGAAGGAGAAATCATTAAAAATTTAAATAAAGGAGAATTTTATAAATATTTAGGTATTAATCAATCAAATCATATTCAACACTCAATTATAAAAGAAAATTTAGAAAAGCAATTTTATTTAAGAATTAAATCTATTTTAAAATCAAAATTAAACGGTAATAATTTAATTAAAGCAGTTAATACATATGCTGTTCCATTACTGACCTATTCTTTCGGTGTTATAAAATGGTCCAAAACTAATTTACAGAACATAAACATTAAAACTAGAGTTCTTTTTACCAAATTTAGTAAACACCATCCTAAATCTGCTATTGAAAGATTTAATTTACCACGCGAAAACGGTGGTAGGGGTTTTTCAAATCTAGAAATACTGCTAAAAAATCAAATTGCTTCACTAAAAAATTATTTCCTCAATAGAGCTCGTGATAACACCTTTTTCAATGCTTTGGTTTCAGCCGATAAAGGCTACACACCTTTAAATTTAAGTGATAATATAATTTCAGACATTGTTAAGCCAAATATACCTGACACAATAGCAAATATAAAACAGAAGTCTTTACATGGGAGATACTTTAAAGAACTGGAACAACCAGAAGTTAATATTCAGGCATCTCATGCATGGCTTAAGAAATCAAATATTCACCCTGAGACGGAGGGTTTTATATTTTCAATACAAGATCGTGTTATAAATACAAGAAATTATAAAAAACACATATGCGGTTTACAATCGATAATTGATAAATGTAGGATTTGCGGAACTGAAGGGGAAACAATTGAACACATTATTTCTTCTTGCACCGTTTTGGCTCAAAGCGAATATAAAAAACGACGATATATTCGCTAAAATTATACACATGAATTTAGCTGTTAAATTCAATTTATTAAAGAATACACAACCACATTATAGTTATACACCAGAAAGTTGTTTGGAAAATGACAGTTACAAGTTATATTTTGATAGAACAATTTTAACTGACATTCATATTAAGCATAACAGACCAGACATTATAATTTTAAATAAACAACAAAAGCAAGCACATCTTTTAGATATAGCTGTTCCAAATTCACATAATATAACACAGACATATAACACAAAAATTAATAAATATTTAGAGCTGTCCGTTGCTATGAGAAATCTTTGGTGTTTAGAAAAAATTTCGATTTTACCACTTGTAATTTCAGCAACGGGAATAGTACCGCAATCTCTTTTTAAAAATTTTAAAATTCTGGATTTAGATAACACATTGGTAGTTGAAATTCAAAAAGGTATATTATTATACTCATGTCACATCGTGAGGAAGTTCCTTAACATTGACACAGAACATAATACACAACAAAGTCAAAATGCGGAGGCAAGACGCCGGTAATTATGTTGATAAGCACTGCACTATTACTTGATAGTAATATCCGTAATAGTGTATGTACTCCGGCAAAATTGCCGTGCCGCCGGGTGGAGGTGGGATAGTTGTATAGTGTCATCCAATAGGAGTAGATTTTTTTTTTTTAAATAAAAATACCACACTAAATAAACAAGAACGACATTTAGTCACAAATTGGAAGTTAAACTTGAAATTGCGCATATGTATTTTAAAAACAGTTAAACCGAATTGCACTAATATTAATAGGCTTGAAGCCTCTACTCAGATAAACATTTGTACAAATTTGTACAAATAAAATAAAATTCGAATCGGTGTATTTTTGCAGAAGTTTTAGCGAATGAATAGTACATTCTTCAACGACCGTATTATGATGGCTATTATTCAAGAGAACGAAAACACGAGCGAGTGGTGGAATCGTCCGATTGAATAATAGCCATTATACTACACTAGTTGAAGACTATACTTTCTCCACGACTATACCAAGAAAAAACAATCTTGGAAAATTAAATTTAATTTGGCTTTTCATATTTGACAATTAAAATTGTGCCTCGTTTAGCGGTTGCTACGCGATGCGCTATTTATTGTTTACAAACGCATCCGATTGGCGATCGACCCGTGACAGAATGTAAATACGAGGGATGGATTGGCCGACAACCGTGAGTCTTAGTATTTTCTATCACTGGGTGTGGAATTGATATCATTCTTTGGTTGAATATCCAACAAGAATGCATTCATTCTTTAATAGTAGTGGAGAATAGTATATTAAAATATAAGTTGCAGAAGGCACCTATTCAAGCATGTAATGATCTGAATACATTACTTTTTCCGCCAAATATTCGAACCTGCGCAAAACGGTAACAAATGTGGTCGTGATCGTCATCGAAGCGGAGGAGTCCTACGTTGTGTTTTTCTTTTGGCGGAGAAGGTTCGGAATGCAAACGGTGAGGGTTCCAGCTGGAAGAGTGCCGCAAATAAAACACACATGTGAGGGACACAAAATACCTTTTATTAAAATGCCTGTAATAACTTCGATTAAAAAAAAAAAATGAAACGGATACAAAAGGACAGAAATTAAGTTTAGCGGAGTACAAGAAATTAACTAGTTGAGTACATTACAAAGATAAACGGCAAGATGAATGCAGCAACATTTAAAACAACAGAAAACGGGTACATGACAGACAAAATGACAGGTTAAAGTTTGCAAAACAAGTAAACAAATTATAATGTAGTTATTACAGACAGGGACGGATGAAAAACCCTCTTCAAAAACCGTATCCCAGGTATTACTCATATTTTACAATTCGATTAATGACAAAAACAATGTTTAATTCGGAACTACGCGGTCAAGGTACGCCAACGGGAGCTTAGAGCTGGAGGTAACAAACTTTCGGCCGCGAAGGGACTCAGAAGAATAATCTGAATCATCTTGAAATCAAGCGACGTTTATAGATATTCGGGGTATTAATGAACGTCAGACTATTTCACCGACTAAGCAAGAGTGACAGAGCGTTTCGGGGTCGTACGATTAGAATTCCTAGACCGCAGCCGCAAAGACCTAGGTCCGCCGTCCCCAACCAACCGTTTCCCGACAAAACCCCGAAGTCTCTATAACCTCGACGGAAGCTTCACGAAAACATCCCGACGCCGCTCCCGCAAAGACTTAGGTCCGCCCCCGCTAACGGCTCTAAATAACCGTAGCTTCCACAGAAATTTACTAAACAACCCCACGGCTTCCTGATTGTCACCTAGCCCCCATAGGGGCGCACTTACAACATTTTACTTTAACTTTTCCGAAATCTAGTAACAACACAAAGAAAAACCCGAGTTTAATTCAATCGAACAAAGCGTAACATTAAACGATGAAAAAATTCAGCAAAACAAAGCGCAACATTAAACAATGATAAAATAAGCAAAACAAAACGCAACATTAAACAAGGAGCAAATAAAAGAGAACAAAGCGCAAAGTTAAATAACGATAAAATAAAACCGCTTTAAATGGCACAAATATCGGTAAGCAACATAAATAACGAACACAATAATCGCTGGCTGGTCGAGTGCCGTTAGAAAATGTTAGTCAAAGCAAAACAAAATGGACGCCCGCGACTACTAATTTTTGAAATTACCAGATTATTAAAGAAAATGAACCTCCCGGGGAAAACTTAGGGATAACGCTTAAAATTAACAAATGGGCGCTTCTCGAAAGAAACAGCATGCAACAAAATGATATTTACAACATACTTACCCTTACCACGTGGTCCTGGTCCCAAAAAAAAACAAAAAAGACAACGAACGTGGGATAAATTACCCGTGTGGATTAAAAAAACGCCGGATTCTTCACGGGTACACAAAATATCTACTCGGGACGGTAGTGTAATTGGTTCGGATTTAACTTACAAATTTGAGAAATTGGATCGCTCTTCGCAAGAGGTGTTCGTTTCGAAAAACCAAACAAAAGTGACCTACCCCCTTCAACCACGTGCGTGAAAGCCCGCTTCACCCCCGCTATATTTCCGCTCTCCGAGTTGCCAACTCCCCAGGATTACCAAGCCCATCCCTTAGTACCTAGTCTAGCCGCTAGTACCTTCACATTTGGCGCGCTCTCGTGGCGGTACCGGAAATTAAAATTAAAATTTTAAACTGGGTCACTACAAGCACGAATTTGAAATTCCGAAACGAGCCGCGTAGCGGCGAGTTGAGGAACAAATGACTGCTTGAAGGACCTTCTGCAACGAATCTTTTATACTATTTTGCCGCTTTATACCATTTTATAAATAAAAAAATAAAAAATTTAAATGTAGGGAACTTTGCGGTGGTTGGTGACATTTTTTATGTGGCATAATTTATATATTTTCGCATTTGATGTTTGAAAATGAATGCTGAAGAAAGTTTATCACTAACGCCGCGCCGCCGTAAATTGGACAAAAGACGTTAGAAAATTTACTGCCGGAGAAATCCAAATCCTAGAATGAAAATTAAACGTTTTGTTCATTGTTATTTATTAATTTGCTTTGTTCTGTGCGAGATTTATTTTTTGACGTCTGTCAGTTGACACTTCACGCTACCAACAGCAATACAGTAAATTTTACTAGTCTATTCTAACACGCCAACGACCTATTAAAGCACTCAAATGACGTCATTCTAAACGCAAAATAGAAAAAGAATTCTACAGACAGATACTCAGACATACGCACATGTGCCATGCGGAAAACCATTTCTCTTTACTTTTGAGCAAAGGACAATCAGAATTTGATCTTATCTCGAATACGATTTTTCGCCTCTATTATACTCCGTACACTGATAGATTACACGTTTTTAAATTTTAGTTCCAAAACATAACGCAGTGAAAAATACTAAACTCTCCATCTCAATTGTGTCACGTTATTTAGGAAACTATTGTAGCCTTGCAGATTAATTCCCGCCAGTAGTACATAATCCTACGCCTATGATGTTATTTATCTACAGAATTACAACTGTCAATCTGAATGAAGTTTCAGTACAAGTATTCTATTTTTTACCGCGTAGACACCTGTCTCTGTGTCTGTCAAAAAACGTACAATCTGTTTAGTGTACTATGCCGGCCAAAAAATTTTGGCCCTCATTGTCTGTCAATTCAAAAAAAAAAATTGTAATCCGTACTTTATTGTCATCATGATTACCGTCTTGATTATGAACGTTATTTTTTGGGTGGTAAATTTCAAAACTCAAAATGATTTTGTCATTTCTACTACACAGAACGTTTACCTCAGGTTATCTATGTACGATTGCTCTAATTTTGTTCATTCATGTCGGATTTTTGGAATAGCTGAGCTTCAAACAGTTTAAATTGATTGTCAAACTGACAAGAATCGAAAGTGGGGTTACGATTCCTAAAGGTTTATTTACACTTTACTTGAATATCAAGAAAGTGACGGCCAAAATTTTTTGGCCGCCATAGTACGGAGTATACCATATGCATTTCCATTTACTTACGGAACCGACGTTCCTGTAGAAGAGGCTGCAGAAGAAGTAAGAAAAGTCAAAATTGTCCACTGTAAGAGGTCGGTACTGGAAAATAGAAGAAGAAATCAGCGCAAAATATTTCTGGAAGAATGTGCCTCCAGGTTGATCAGGAAAAGAGCCTTAAAAAACCTCAGAGACAGACACTTAATGAGTGGTTCTTCAGATATATTTATTTTAGTTTAGAGAAATACAGGTATTGTCATACCTTTCTTGTTGCGAAAACTGGTACCATTTATTTATGCATAATGATTTGTTTTAATCAAGTAATATTATCAAGACAACTTAGTAATTAATATTAGAATATTGTTATTATAAATTTTGGGTTTAAACAAGTAATTTATATTATATTAAAATGAACTCGGGCTCAACAGTTTCTTCCTTTAACACAAATAAAAGCTTATAAAAACTTGATCAAACAAGAATTCATTAAAACAGGATAATTTGGAATTTTACGATACGCGATGGAAAAATTGTGCTGATTAAACATAAACAAATGTCATTCGTGTCAAACTGTGGGCAATTCAAACTTTACATTGTTCCAAATGATTTACTTTTTCAGTGTCTACTCAGCCTAGGTTTTCATTTGAACGCATGATAGAATTGGCTGCTCAATCTGCTATAAATACATTAACTGCTGTCAAATCCCAAGAGCGTTGCGAGACAGTGTATAAATATCTTGAAAAATGGATGCAACTCAAGAAAATTCGTGAAGTCTCTGAAAATGTGGTCAGGGAAGCTAAAACGATCCTCCTTACGGTGTCGGTATACCTACTATACAGGACATTGTCTTCGGAGATCCTCAGCATCATTATTGACAGATGCAGGGGCAGATATGCATACTTTTAAGCGTTATGGAGGCTGGAAATCTGACAATGTTGCAGAGGGATATGTTGAAACATCAGTTGAAAATAAGAAAATAATTGCAACGAAAATATGTAATGGGATCTTCAGGTACTGTGGGTTCAACAAACAACGTCATGGTGGAAAAACCTAGCTTTAACTTGAGGACAGCGTCTGGACTTAATACCGAAAATATTCAAACGTTGTAATTTATGTTAATAAATAGTTGTACACATGTTATGCAAAAATCAGTCTCTTTACTGCACTAGTGCTTTATTATGATAAAAACTGACATTACGACACTAAAAAAAATGTGAACTGTGGCACATTACAGTATGAAAGTAGATAAATTCAAATTAAACAGTTTAACTGAAATGTTTTTATTTCATGTTCTTATAATTTTTAATTCGAATTCAAATTTGATTAATGTCGTAACTAATCAAAAGCTTCTTCGAGTGATACTTTGGAAAAGAAACTATCGTATAGTTTAATAAGAATTTGGCTGAAAACTTCACTGTAACCACTTTTCACATCGTCAAACACTTCTTTCCAGTTATCGTTAAGTACTTGGTTGGTATTGTCACCCAATTCCTTGTTACCATCAAAAAGATTTTCAAAATTGAATGATATTAACTCAGGGTTCAAAGTCACGTTACATGAGAGCATCTTTAGGTAAGTTTTATTTTTCCTTTTTATTTCTTCATATTCGAAAGGATGTCTTATATGGAGATTTTCTATAATAAGCCAATTAGATCATGTATAAACATAAACAAACCAACTTACTCAGAATTATTGTACTGGGTCCCCTCCCTTTTATTGGCAAAAGCAAAACTTTACCATCAAATTCATATTGGCACTGTTTTTTGATTTCTGGATATGTCCCAACAATGTGTATTGTTTTTTTATCAAAGTCAAACCTACAGAAAATTTTAAATTCCTTTCATAAACTCAGTATTTACTTACTCACTCGAAATTATCAAGCTTCATTGCATGGAAACCAGACATTCGGCAATTTTTGAATTTCTGTGTGACTGCTACAGGTCCCTTTCCGGCATCAATAGTCATTTCTGGCACTTCCAGTGGATTTATGTTTGGTATGTTGAGATCGCCGAAAGCTCTAGTCAATTGAGAAATACCGTTTTGGGCTGCTTTAAATACGCATTCTTTCAGGTCGGGTTGTTTGCGGTTACATTTTTGAAAATTTGAGGCTGAAACAAACACTTAAAATCGTTGTAATTGAATTAAAGCGAAAGAATTACGTAAATGCCCGCTGGCTGTAGACGCTACAAGCAAGCAGAGAACGCTCACGCACTTCGTTACCGCCATCATCACCTCGAAGATTTGAAGCAAATTGTTGTAGATCAAGATATTTTTATTCGCACGCATATTTATCTAGTAGAACTAGTTTGCATTTTCAAGTGGCAGCGAAGGTCAATTTTATTTCGTTTTATATTTGCAGAATATTAATAAAAAATATCAATTAAATCATTAATATTTAAGCATTTTTATGTAGAAATCTTGTCTTCCATCATTGTCGATTGTAGAACTAATTAAGAAGTGTTTAGGTGTTAAAACAGGAGACAAAAATTATGATTAATTGATTAATGTAAAATATGTATACAGGGTGTTTTCGAAGTTGAGGTGTTCCTTGTAACAGGAAGTACTATACATTATTCTTAAGAATTTCAGCCTAAATCGTCTTAGTAAAATGTTTGTATTAACGGAGATAATTGATTGTATATTTTTATTGTTTTCTAAAATTTTGAGTCCGGTCCTGTCTATTTCTCCGCTGTACTAGATTAATAAACTGACGTGGCCCAGGATGGAATCTTTCCGAAAATCGCTCTGCGTACTTTCTGGACGCCGCAGCTATATTCTGATAGCATTGCCCATACTTTAGCAAGATATCTGTGAGCTCGTTATTTTCGTAATGATAACCCATTCCGACTAATTAGATGATAATTCTGACAGTATTTTTGATTAACGTCCATGCTCATTTGATTTTTTTTTTGTCAATTTAAGTTGCTAACAAATCAGCGCAAAATTAAACAGGACCGGTTTCAAAAATTTCAAAAAAAATAACTTATTGTATCTTCATTGCCGCACACATTTTACTAAGGTGATTTTGGCTAAAACTCTTTAGAACAACGCATACTATCACATGTTAAAAGAAACGCCTCAACTTCGAAAACTCCCTGTATACCACGAAATAATCAAATAATAATGATTAAAAAAAAAATAAATTCTTAATTACCTAAGAATCATGCAAATTATGTGTTCGAATTTTTCCACACTTTTTTTCTAGTGTTGTCACGATAATTATTTAAATTTGTCTTATTTTGTCCTAGATTGATTTTAAATTATACAGGGTGATTCTGAAATAAGTTTGGAAAAAAAATATGGAGTATCCTTGACACGAAATAATTCCCCGTAAATGACTTTTGGGAGTAAAATCAAAAGGATGGAAATTACCATATCCTTGTATGAATAGGGAACATTTGTCCCAATTTGTTGATTTCATTAGCAACCATTGTTACAACTCCACAATAAGGTCGTAGGTGCAAGCAGAGTGCTTTTTAAATGTTTCTATGGAAATGATCGAAAGGAGTAATGTCATGTTTGTGAATGACGGGCACCTTTTAAAACCTTTGATTTTTATTGTTGCTAAACTACCAGGATAATCAATTAATCACCTTTAACTCAGCAACGTACTAGCAATTTTAACCAAATTTTCAATCATTTGTATCTCGAAAACGAAAAAGCTTCCTATAAGAATTTTTTTTCTATGGTTTCTTCTCATCATCACCAGTTACCGATTTTCTTTTCCAAACTTATTTCAGAATCACCTGTATGGTAGCGCTTTATGTGACGGTTCCCATAAAGCCCCTGTATCCTTTTCTTCTTCTGAATTGGAAACTTGGTCCTTAACTCGTTCGTTTATTCTAATTCTAAAACAACGGAGTTCAGGCAGTTCTGTCTTGCGGTGGAGTTGGATATTTCGGACATATCACGGGGGGCGTTGAACGCGCTCCGTGGGTGTTTGTTCTGCGCTATCTCTGGCTTGTTGCCAATAGTGTTGAACGAACGATGGTTTTGTACATGAGAAGTTTGTTTCCCGGCGATAACCGGTTCCTCCGATTATTATTCATGGGGTACAGTTTTTTAACTATTCCGATCGCTTTGTTTCTGACGTTCTCCGTTTGTGCTTGAACATCAGCCCTCGGTTCAAGACGACGATCGGGTGTTTGGGTTCGGTCTCCCATGGGATGAGGCTTCCAAACACGGTTACCTCGCCAACGTGTGCTACTCCTCGTTGAAAGGGCAGTCTCTTGGTGAACAAGATCGCGCTGCTCTCCGCAACGTTCACGTCTATTCTCCAGAGTCAGAACCACTCCCCCAAGGTGTCAACTGCGTATGGAAGCGGCGTCTTGTTCTAGCGTCGGTACATCTGAACAGAGAACAGGAACGGTCGCAGGAGTGAACCTTGGGATACTCCCGCGGAAATCCTGCGTTCCGGAACCTGATTTCTCCGATCTTCTCTCTAAAAGTCCTGTTTTGCAGGTAGGATCGACCGATTTTCACCAGACCGATCGGGAATCCAGCTTCGATGAGCTTGTGTAATTCAGACTTTGTCTAATGCCTTGGCTACGTCCAGAAATACGGCTCCCATGTATTTTTTTCAGTTTCAACTAGTGGTGATCCGTTCGACCACTCTCAACAGTTGGTCCGATGTGGAGTGATATTCCCTGAAACCGAATTGTTGTCCGTGCAACATCGTGCAGGAACTCCTTGATAGTTGGGAGACTTGCTTCCCGATGGAGTGTGTTCCCGACGATCCACGGTGCGTTGAAAGCTCCACGGAGGAATTTATTCTGAAGTTGCGTGTTGGACACGTTTGCCCAGATCACAGAGCCGTACATCATAGCCGGTCTAATTACCATTCGATAAATGGAAATTTTGTTCTTTATGGACATCTTGCTTTGCTGGCACACCAGCGAATTAAATTGTCCTCGAACGATCTGAGCGAGAGTTGATAGATACATTGAACTTGAATCGTTTATCGAATTGGGCTTCGAGGTACTTGACCTTGTTTTTCTACGAGATGACGATTTCGCCGGCCGGTCTGACGTAATGACGAGTGAAAAGAATCACACTGTTCTTGCCTTGCTAGGGTCTGCGTTTCCCCAGAAGATGCATTTTTTTGGGCCCTTTCGGCATTTGAGTTGTGTTGGCTGTCCCGCTTCCGGGAAGAGCAACAGTGAAATTGTCGCTAGACTCCTCTTCCTTCCTTCACTGCTGGAGTCGATTCCTGCGAAGTGACATCTGTCTTCTTCTCAACATCACCACGGGAAGTGGGTGATTTGGGCAGCCTGTTAATTCGGTCTAGTCGTGTGGTTCAGGGACGGTCGACTCCTCGTCTTCGACTGTCGGTGGCGGCTGTTGCAGGGCAGCTCTCTTCCTTCTTCCCTTTCTTGGTTCTATTTCGGCACACGGATTGCTTTGTAGGAGTAGCTTTGAGAAAAACTATGTTTGTAAAGTATTGCTTTGCAACAAGCAGTGAGTAGGTATAAGTTGACAATAACTCGACAGGATGGGACTACGGATACTACTGCTTTATTGTACCATATGTTTCAAAAAATGTCTGCTCAAGTAGGTCATGAAAAACGAAAGCATTAGAAACGTATGGCTCAGCCTCTCAGTTTGTCACATAATAATTGAACTGTCACAAACGTCGTTAATCGCCACAATAATTTTCTTCGCAAAATTGTATTTATAAAAATAGTTTTCACTCCTGAATAAAAGATATTCATATTTTCGCAATGGTCATCAAGATAAGAATGGGGCGTGAGTATACCAAATTAAACCGGCTTTTCAAGAATTCACGGAAAAATTTCCAAATGTTATTCTTTATGGAAACTTTTCCGAGACCTTGAGGTACACAGTTCACAGATTTCGAGAAAGTGGCAGTGTTCAGCGGAAGCCTGGAAGTGGTCGACCTAAGGTTCGTACTGAGGAAAATATTGAGACTGTTCAACGTCGAATGGAAGACGAACCCCAATTATCTCTCTCGCAACTTTCGCAGCAGACTGAGCTATCAGTGTCAACATTTCAAAGAATTGTTCGAAAGGATCTTAAAGATTCAGTACCGGAACAACATTCTTGATGTTTTCATCAATCAACTCCACGATGATGATTGCTTATGGATATTTTTAACAAGACGGGGCTACAGCCCACACAGCAGGGGAGACTCTTCGTTACTTGCGGCAATTTTTCACGATAGGTTGATGTCCCGATTAAACATAAACAAATGTCATGTCATTCGTGTCAAACGGCGGGAAATTCAAACTTTAAACTGTTCTAAGCGGTTTAATTTTTCCAACGCCTACTCAGCCCAGGATTTCATTTGAACGCGCGATAGTGTAGGTATTCTACGTTCTTTTTTTTTCGATCGCACGGTATAACTGAACTGCATGCATGTGCAAGATTACCCATTGAAGTTAAGAATCTTGATCTTTCTCTGTCAGACCATATTGGTCTTTTAGTTAATGTAAATCTTAAGGTGGAGCATATAGATTTAAATAAGAAAATAACGTTAATTAGGCCATTCACAAAATATGGTAAATTTTTGTTTCATAATTTAATGAGTCATGTCAACTGGGATTTTATCGACACAAATTTACAATGTTCTTTTTTGTTCGACACTGTCAGAATTTGAGAATTTTCTCCTATGTGATCGGATTTTGATAAATGTCACAATTTGTCAAAACGAAACGTCAAGCTAATTTTAAAAGTTTTAAGCGATTTGGAGCCTTTAAGGGGGTCGTCGAACAAAAAAACGTTGTATTCAACTCGTTCGTGTATAAATTGGGCCTTTTTTGGCACTCGTCGGCCTTTAAAACGCTCGTTTCACTCGCGTTTTAAAATGGCCCACGCGTGCCAAAAAAGGCCCATTTTACACACAAACTCGTCAAATAAACTACTATAAATAATATTCTGTATAATTTTCAAATTGCTTTCCCAGAAAAGCATATCAAGTGTAAATAACTAAAGTTTTTAGTAAAAAAGCTTGGTTTAATCAAAATTTACATAAAATGAGAGAAAATGTATTAGTCTTTAGAGAGGCATATAAGCAACATAAAACTCTTAAAAGTTAAAAATTGTAATGAACAAATGTAAGCAGAATTACAACTTAGCTATCAAAAAACAAAGATTAAAGCAAATGACGAGTATATTGGGTGATTCAAAATGATTGTGGCCAAGTATGGCAACTATGTACGAAAATTTATGTGGCAACTGTGTGGGTAGGGTAGAGTTGATATTTCTTTGACAGTTCATAGTCGCGCAATTTTGAAAACTGTCAAATCAATGTGTAATGATATCAAAAAAATCGCATGCACGCTTATGAAATGTCATACAAATGACAACTCTACCTCATCCACACAGTTGCCACATACATTTTCGTACATAGTTGCCATACTTGGCCACAATCATTTTGAATCACCCAATATAAGATCAAGTAATAACAATTCTAATGGCCGGTTGCACCGCATTTTCGTTAATCATGTATTAACTAAAACGAGATTAAAATTTAATGGTGTATTAAAATTTGTTTCGTTGCACCGCATATTTTAAAGTCTGTTTAAATAAACATGATTAATTAATTAATTTAAACAAAAATAATCGAATTGTAAGCAAGCCCTCGACAACGGAATTAGAATTCCGTTAGAGGCGCTGCTATTTGACAGTTTCAAAGTTGACAATTTCAAGAAAAAGTAGAAAAAGTCAGAATAAATTGTAAACAATTTGTGAGAAGTTCGAAAAGTAACGATTTCCATTTTGTAAAATGATGAAAAACGTGGCAAAAAAGAAGAGAAAACGTTGTCCGAATTATTTCCCGGAGGAAAAAACGCTTCTTTTGAGTATTCTACATAAGAACATAAGTAGAAGAGTATCATAGCGATTCAAAAAACACACGTGGTTAGTTCGGAGGAAAAAAGTCAGTGTTGGCCGAAAATTGCCAACGATTTTAATAGTCAAAACCCGGGAAGTGGCTACACATATTTTTTTTAAAGTGTGTCCAACAAACAAGAAAAACGGCTACCAAAGAAAAAAGGAAACACACAAGACTGGTGGAGGATCCAAAAAGAACAATAAAGGGAATTCAAGTGGTGAATTGATTTTGAGCATCGTTAACAAAAAAACTGTACAAGAACTTACAAATGAGTTTGATTGTGATACTACCGTGTGAGCAACAAGTACTGATTGAGTTGACAATAAATTCTGGTGATTTTTGGTAACTTTTATGTCATGTTCCAACGAAAAAACCATTTTATTAATAAAGGATTGCACAAACCAAGACGTTTAAATGTGAAATGTATACCAGCTGTCAATAGTGTCAATAAAACAAACCGAAATAGGTACAATTCACAGTCTTGAAAATTTTATGTAAATTTTTTTTTGTAATATATAGTTGTTAAAGGTGGCTTTCCGGACTGTTTGTCACCATGTAAACAACCTCATAACGGCCGGAGTCCGTTATAGGTGTCCGTTATGAGCGGGAGCGGCCGTTATGAATGACTAAATAACTATAGCAACGTAGATCTAAACTTTATTTTTCAACTTTTTTACAATTGGTACAATAATTAATGTTTAATGTTATGGGACACACCTTGAATTAATCCATATCCGTATGCCACTAGCAGATGTAGACGAGATCGAAGATGATGCTTCAGAATTTTAACACCAACACAAGCGCGATTTTGCAGGGAATAACGATGACTTCACTTGCTCTGCGGCCATCCGGACATTGGGAATATCTTGATCGCGATTTTTTATTCATTTCAGTCGTTTATTTTCAACGGAAAGTTAAGTGTTGAACAAATCTGACAAACAGCAGCAAATGGAGACAAGATCGAAGATGATGCTTCACTAACACAAGCGCGATTTTGCAGGCAATAACGATGACCTCACTTCCGGACATCGGGAATATCTTGATTGCGATTTTTTATTGATTTCATTCACTTATTTTCAACGGAAAGTTAAGCGTTGAACAAATCTGACAAACAACATTGAAACAATTTTTTTTCACAAACAACGGTTGACATGACGACGTCCTCTGCACACTTATTATTCATTCGGTTTTTTCGATGGCGTTAAAAAAATGTATTTAAAAAAGATAATTGTGAACGAATCGTAGAGATATTACAAAATCTATTGTACAATACACGTCCATTAGGGCCTTTACAGCCTCGCCAGTATTATTCGACTCGCTCTGCGAGCTCGTCTCACAAAATCCCTGGCTCGGCAGTAAAGGCTATCCTAACGGACTTCTACTGTAAAATACTATTATTGCCAACTGTAACAGTTATTGTTGCTCACCCTGTATATTGGAATCAGCGGAATTAGAAGTAAATAAAATTAAAGTAAAATGGGCCTTTGTTAAACAATTGCGAAATATCTTACAACTTAGTATCAGCAGGAAATTCTATTTCCTCTTGAATTAAAATCAAAAAATGTAAAACACTTGCTTTTGTGAGATTGAACTTCGAATAAAATCTAAATTTATCCAGTTCATGAAAACGGTCAGACCTTGTGAACTGAAACCGTGGAAAACCAAAATCTATGATCTCCAAGAAATCATTAAAATCTTCCATGTCGATTTCAAATTTGAAGTCACATTGACGTTAATGACATTAGATAAACTCTATTTAAGGGTTAATTCGCCAATTTTGGCTACTTTACTAAACAAAGATTAAAGGTTATTTAAAGTGCGGTGCAAACAAACTTGTCAAATTAAATAATACTTAACGTTAATCACTGGATTAAAAGTGCGGTGCAACCGGCCATAAGATAATGTGGCAAGTGATAAATCAATAAAGACCTAAATCAACTCAAACAATACCCCAAGCGAGTCCGGATGATTTAAATACCTATCTTTTTTATTATACCTGAATCAATCCCTGTTTTTGACACTAAAATGCGTGCGAAAAAAGGCCTATAAAACACTAAAGCTTTAAGGGTTGCTTAGGTAACAACAAATTCACCTACATTTTGAACAATGATAAATAGACATTTATACACAATTTATGATAGCAACGAAACAACAACAATTTACCATTTCTATATCAACGATTAATGACACAGATTACTTTGGAAAAGGTATTTCAATTTACTTTTCTTGTTATAATTTTCAGATTTTAGTGCAGGTATAATAAAAAATAGCGTATGATACATTTTTATAAGGGCCTTTAAAAGCATTTGCGACGTTAAAAGCACTCCGCTACGTGTCGAGCTCTTAAACTCGTCGCGCGTGCTTTAAAGGCTTCCTTATAAACTTGTATCATAATATACTATTTCAGTAGTATTGCCCAAAAGTTATTAGACTCATTTATTACCTTCCAATCAGCTTGATCCTATTACTCTTTTGACCTCTAGTCAAATGTTTTGATGGACTCCGGGTTTCTAGGAGTAGGGACATTAATTTATTGCCTAAATACTGTTCGATAAAAGACATCATAATTGTACCTACCATTTTAATTATTTATGTAGTAAGGGCATAATCAGGAGATTATGGCACGAGGGAATGTTTAAAGCCCGAAGAACGAGGGCTTTTAAATTCCCGAGGACAGACAATAAGGGCCAGCAATCGTTGATTTAAGTATTACTTTCTATAAATTTAGGAAGCTAGAAACACTTGGAAATTATAGTTTCGGTTGTATACCGGGTATCAACCACCAAACCTGGCCATAGGCACATTACACATATTAAAATAATATATGAATTGCTAAGAAATATATTATTGTGTATGTCATATTGACAGCTATATTTATTAATTTATTATCATCCGTACAAACAATGCCATCAGGAAACTTTTGATGTAGGTAACGTAGAAAGTAGAAATAGTTTTGAAATTTGGAATAGGGAAGAACGATCACAGAGCAGTATTATGCTCAATTATTGGGCAAATTTGACGAAACAATAATATGTTTCATAGCAACTCATATATTATTTTAATATGTGTAATGTGCCTATGGCCAGGTTTGGTGGTTGAGACCCGGTATAACGAAATTTTCATCGAAAGTCTTTCGTGAATAACCATGTAAAAAGGGTATTTCACGAGTAATAATGAGCCGACGGAACAGAAAATGCAACCCACAATACACTCGCAACGCTAACGTGGATATTGTTTTTTTTTTATTTATAAAACGTGAAATATAGGTATAAGGCATTAACGATATTTTTGGGACCGAATTGGCTATGACCATCTAGTGATTTTGTTGGCAGTACCTCGGTGATAACTAAATTCCCTAAAGGAAATTGACACTTTTGTTCGACGAGTCCCTTAAAGGCTCCAAATCGCTTAAAACCTTTAAAATTAGCTTGACGTTTCGTTTTGACAAGTTGTGACATTTACCAAAATCCGTTCACATAGGAGAAAATTCTCAAATTCTGACAGTGTCGAACAAAAAATATGTTTTGGCAATTTTGACTGTTCCTTTGACGGAAATTTAAATTATTCTTACACACTTAACAAAACATTTAGTTTCTTACGAATATTAAAATAATAAATCAGGCAATGGGGTGGCAAGAAAATGTCGAACAGACATTGACAGAAAAAAAATAGCATCCGTTGCATCACTGAATCAGTTAGTCCAACATGAAAAGAAAAAATCATAGCCAACTCGGTCCCAAAAAGATCGTGAATGCCTAATAGTTAACGGTGCATTTTCGTAAATTTTCGCATAAACGTCATATTCGCTTGGTTAATTGAAATTGAGAAAAAACGAAGTTTTTTGGAAAATGTTTATTGTCTACATAAACGCGCAACGGCAGAGGCATTTTTATTACATTCGCCTTAAATCAGGATCGTGTCTGTTTTCTCATCGTTCGAATACATTTTAATCGTCATATTTTAATTTTTTCGTTCTCCCCCCTACGAAAGCGTAACTTTCTACATATTTTAACAAGGTGATTGGAAGCGAAAGTACAACATGTTAGGGGATCGGTTGGAAAAGCGTTCGTGGCCTGGACGACAAAAAAGGAAAAATGTCAAAAACATCATTCGTTGCACACCATTTAATGAAATTTTCATAAGCTTGATTGTACCTACCGGTCTTTGGAATTGTCCGGCAACACACTTCTGCACGCAATATATGCAGCTTCTTCAATGAAATGCATTTTAAATAAATTATGACCAAGTATTCAACGACAACGATATTTGATAAATGTCATAAATAGTTATTTACGAACCAAGTGCGGGAAGACGATGTTCCCGCATGAGCGCATTTTTTAAAGCACGAGCGACGAAGGAGCGAGTGCCTTTAATTAATGCGCGAATGAACGGAAGATGTCTTCACGCAAGTGGCTCGTACAATATTTTTTGTACGAAAATTAAATTAAAATTTTTTTGTTTTAATACATTAAACATAAACGAACATAAAACCAAGTAGGCAGTGATCTTTGGTTATTGGAAACAATTGCTTCACTTGATATTTCAATTTTTGCAATAATTTGTAAATTTTGTAGGAACAATTTTCAACGATTATAAATCTTTCCGTAATTTTTTAATGGAGGAAACCCAGGGAAGTTGTATTTTATGAACTAAATTTTATTATTATCAAGACAGATTTTTTTTTGAATGCCTCAAAGGGCCAGTGTTTTTTGCAATTTTTACATTCGAGTCGACCGGGAAGCACTCGTTTCGGAGCGAGCGTTGGATGTTGGAAGCGTTGCTTTCAAGGCTATGAGTACAAAAATAATGTTTTTGTATTGTTACTAAAGTAACGCATGGCCAACTTCATCTAGCTTCCGCTGGACTCCATACAGTCGTTCCAATAAGGGTATAAAGTTGATTCCGCTAACCTACAAAAATCGTTTGGTAACTAGCTCCAACTAGCGGAGAAAACTGTTAATAGCAATGATTGACGTATCTTTTCAAGTGTCAAGAAGTTTCAAAAAGATATGAAAATTTGTTTAGTGGAAAAATGTGAACCGGACTTAATACTACCCTTTCGACTATTAGATAAAATTCGAAACTTAAGTATGTAAACCAATTATTATTGTTAATCGCAGTAACACCATATATGCAGCTTCTGTTGCTTTCATAGCAGGGTATATTGTAAAAAAATTAAATGAAAAATTTCGCTGCGACTGTTGTCTCTCTCCTATATTATCTTCTTCAACCTCTGGGCATCTTTTACGTTTAATTAATTTTCAAAATCGTGGCGGTTTGACTTATCCAAATTATCAGTTTGTAAGTTTGTAAAAGAATTGGCAGATATTACCACAGAAATTTTACCATATTTGGCCCAAGAAAATATTTGCAAACAACTGTTACTGAATCATTGTATTTTATTAAATGCCGATGGGAGAATGAAAAGTTTAATACATTACACGCTGCGAAAGCTCTTTCACGTGCTTGGAGTTTTTAAATAACCTCGGCTACGCTTACGCTTCCCCTCGGTCATTTAAAAATGCCTCGCACATAAAAGTAAACTTTCGCAGCTTGTAATGTAATAACTATTTCGTAAATGTCAGTTGTGACAAATAAAATTATTGGAAGAAAAGCTATCATGGATTCATAATTTCATTTTAAAACAATACGATATTTAAAATATCCACGTTAGTGTTGCAACTGTATTGTGGGTTACATTTTCAATTCCGCCGGGCTCATTATCACTCGTGAAATACCCTGTATAAATGATCTACCTTAAAGTATAGAACCAGCTGAGAGTGTATAATTTCTTACAGTGTAAACACCGTCAAGTTGAAAACTTAAAAACTTCAAAAATTTTCGTTGGTCTTTCTCGAGTTCATTTATATTTGTGATGTATATCGGATACCATATAGGTGAACAATATTCCAGTTGAGATCTAATCAATGACGTGTACAGTAGCAATAGAGTTTTTGGATTGCTGAAGTCTTTACAATTTCTAAATACAAATCCATACGTTTTTAGAGCTTTGCTAACAATATTGTTAAGATGATCGTTAAAATTTAATTCCGTATCGAAATTGACACCCAAATCTTTGAATATGTAGACTCGTTCTAAACGATGTTGGTCAATTATATACGTATGTTCCTTGACTTAAAAAACAACAATGAATACAATCCCCTTAATTTTCATTACAACTATGAGGCAATGATATTTGTGTAAGCCTCCTGAAACTAATAAAATCTAGTAATGGGTCTAACTATTATTGCATTAAACTCTGTAATACTTTACCCTCATTTCTGAAAAAAGAGCCATCCTTACAATTATTAGGTAAAATAAAAAATACCTCATTCTACTCGATTGGAGAATTTCTAAATAATGATTTTAATGATTTTGAAACAGCTGTATTGAAAATTAGTTTCGTTTGTTATTTTCTTTTTCTCTTTTTTGGATAAGTATAAACATAAAAACATTAATCGTTACATTTTTACACACAAGTCTCCCATTTCTTGATGAAATTTCAAAAATGATTATGATGCCGTGTTCCTCAATAAATTAAAAGAGATGTGTCACATACAGCAGGAAAAAATCGGGAGTGTGGATCTGGAGGTGAGGGGGTGAAAATTAGATCAAATACGAATGCTCCACAATGCGCCCCCTTTGCAGTGTTGTAAATTAACATGTTAATTATGAATGATGTTAATTAACCTATTAATTATCCGGTTAATTACGAGTATCATGTTATTTATGGTCAAATATGATCCGATTTGACAAAACTTTTTCTATTATGATAATTAACCGTCAATTATGATTAATTAACGGTAATTAACAACGGTCAATTATACCACTCCCAACACTACCCCTTTGTTATTCTTCTGACATGTTTTAGTATTTTCCAAAAAGATAGGTACATTTTTCAGAAGTTATTTAAGGTGGCCCTTTTTTGTTGGGCCACCTGTACATTGTCAAATTTTTAATAGGAATACTAATCGTGTTTAACAATCTCAGGACACTCATAATTTTAATGAAGTAACGATAAAACTTGTTATGTTTATAATAATAAATAAATAAATAAATAAATAAAGATTTAATTTGCAAAACTTAGTACAAGATGAGAAAGCGACATTACATCATTTTAATTATCGAAGGCTTCTTCTAAAGAAAATTTAGAAAAAAAAACAGTCATTAATTTTACTAACAATTCATTTGCAAGTTGTAAATAATCGTCTTTCACGTCATCATAAATATCTTTCCAGTTGTCATTTATAAGTTGGTTTATTCTACTACTGGTTTGTTCGTCACCATCAATGATGTTGTCAATTTGAAAATGAATGCGTTCCGGTTTATCACAGATATCGCACGTACTTGTTCTTATTTTAACATAGGTTTGTGTGCCTTTTTTTATTTCGTCGTACGTAATGTGGAAAGAGCTATTAACATTTTCTAAAATATTGCAATCAGTAAGTGAGTTCAATAGTAAAATAACTTACCGAAAGTTATGGAACTTTTTCCTTTACTGTTGATTTTTACAAACATAATTCTACCATCAATTTTGTAGTCACAAAAACTTTCAAATTTAGGAAAAAGGGCAGCCGCATCAATTGTTTTCTGGTCTAAGTCGAATCTAAAACAATATTCACTGTAACATGACAACAACGATTTTTTGACACGAACTCGAATTTCTCAAGTTTCACATTATTCAAACCAAAGAATTTGCAGTTCGTCAGTTGTTCGCTCATATTAACTAAAACTCTCTCAGAATGTGTCGACAGTTCTCTTATTTCCAGAGGGTCGAAACTGGGAATGTTGAGTTTTCGGTAGGGTCGTGTTAATTGTGTGATGCCATGGCGAGCCGCTTCGAAAACACATTCTTTCAAATCAAGTTGCCTGCGGTTACATTTCTTGAAATTTGAAAACACAATAAAGTAGAACAATTTCAATACTACAAATAAAAAACTAACGTAATCTAACACTTAAAATGATGTCAGCTATCATCATACACAACACTATTAATAATTTCATCTTAGTAAAAATCAAATTATGGAGCTGTTGTCTGGGTCATTTATACTGGAATGCGTTTTTCGTCTTTTTTTGGATGGGGGAATTGACTAAAAAATAACCTGTTTGCGCTGTTGCAAGAAATTGGCTCCAACAAAACGATAAGTACAGTTGCAAACACGGAATTTTGGTCGACCACCACCAACGTCTTGCTTTAGAATCCAGTCGATTAGTGAAGGGACATTTGGTGGGGGAAACTTGCGCGGTCCAAATATCCAATCAATAGCAATGACTCTTATTTATACTCCGTACGCTGATAGATTGCACGCTTTTAAATTCTAGTTCCAAAACATAACGCAGTGAAAAGTTCTAAACTCTCCATCTCAATTGTTTCACGTTATGTAGAAAACCGTTGCAGCCTTGCAGATTCATTCCCGCCATACTTGTTTCTGTGTCTGTCTTCTGTCAAAAAACGTGCCATCTATCAGAGTACTGGGTATACTAATAACTGGACCTGCTCGAACCACAGAAAGGTCAAACGAAATAGCGTTGCTGCGCATCCCCACCTAATGTCCCTTCACTAGTCGACTCGATTCTACAGTGGTTTGTCAATAATTTGATGAACGAGGACTTGTTAAACTGGACATTTTTTTTCTGACGAAGCGTGGTTCCGTCTTCGGGTTACGTCAGTTCTCAAAATATGCGAATGTGGAACACTAATAATTCGCAAATTTTTGTTGAATCTCCGCTATATCCACAGAAAATTGGTGTTTGGGTGGCAGTTTCTGGCAGAAGAATAATTGCGCCGGTTTTTTTCAATTTCACTGTCAATGCAGAGAGGTTCTGGACTAATTTGTGTTTCCTTTACTTAAAACATAGGAAATAAGAAATAGTAAACTCTTGTACATAATTTGCAAGAACTGGAATAAAAAATTGTTGAAGAATGCGGAACCATTACGCCAGAAATGGTACAAAATGCTTTTGATGATATGAGGAGGCCTTAAACTTGTACTTTGAACAAAGTTGGAGAGATTTTCAACATTTACTTTAAGTTGGCTTGTTTTGCTAATAAAAATGTCATTAATCTTCTTTTTAATTTTCAAATTTACAGTTCATTATTCTTGTACTCGTACCTCTAAAAATAATAACATATTTGCACATTGTTGATGATGTCAGTATAGCACATATCTTAGTAAACAAAATGATGATATAAGCTACGAGAGCTGTTTGCCATTTCATGACCACCTTTGACCAAGATTATTCCTATACGATACGTTGAGATCATTTCATATTTGGTGGCCGAAACAAAAGATTAAGAAATGTCACAAAATTGTATTGTCAGTGTTAAATTTCTCAAAGACGTTCGTGATTTCGAAAGAAATGCAGCAGATTGACAATAAGAAAGTTATTCATGGCCAAATTAGAGAAATAATTTGTAATACGTTTGATTATATGAGAATAACTTTTCCTTTAATAAATGATCTTGAAATTAAAAATGTTGTTACACAGTCTAGGACTGGTTTTGTGCTTATTTTTCTTTATTATAGTTAAATTGGGATGTTTTCAATGATCGGGAGTGCTATGGTCACCATGGCAACCGAATTGCTTTGTTTAAATAAATTATTAGAAAATTTGCGCTACTTCCATGTTGTGTTGTTGTCGGTTGATTTACGTGTTAAAAGATTTAATTTGACAATACGAGATACTAATTCAAAATGCTGTTAAAATTTTTGCAATTTTTCATAACAACATTTTTTCTAAAGAATTACTTTTTTTTTCATTAAAATTTTATTTGCTGTGTTTAATGTTTTGTTTGTCGGATATTCTTTGGCAAAGAATAACTTAAATAACAGTTATCAATACATACAACATATCAAAAAAAAAAATTCAAGACAATAAATTATCTACTTAATTATATTAATAAAATTCAAGGTGAGTCGTTTTTTGTGCGGATCAGTGTATTTAGCGAAAATTTAAATTTACCTAGACATTCCTTTTTCCGGCGTTTATGAGACATTTGACACTGACAATACAATTTTGTGACATTTCTCAGTCTTTTGTTTCCACCGCCAAATATGAAAATACCTCTAGTTACATATGGTTGTCACGTATTGTTGATAAACAATATTACTGTTTTTTTATAATTTGCGAAAACGAAAATGGATTTGTTGCCGGAAAATATTCGTGTGGAAGCTGAATCAGCTATTTCTAAACATTCAAAATTATGGCCCCAATATCGTATTTTAACAGAGTGAAAATTATTTCGCTGATAGAGACGGATGTGTCAGAAGCTTGGGTGGCAACCCAGTAGGGATTTCCAAAAAGTTGACAAGATCTTGACAAGACAAGACAAATAGAATTTATTAGAGGTTATGCCCGTTTTACATTAGAGCACTTTCCGTTGCGTCAAAGAATGATCTTGCCGACCAAAATTTATTGCTCGCGATAGTACATATTGGGTGATTCAAAATGATTGTGGATAAGTATGCGAATTATGTACGAAAACTGATGTGGTAACTCTGTGGGTAGGATAGAGTTGACATTTCTTTGACAGTTCATAGTGGCGCAATTTTGAAAATTGTCAAATCAATGTGCAATGACTGGTATAAAAAAAAAATCAAATGCACGCTTACGAAATGTCATACAAATGTCAACTCTACCCCACCCACACAGTTGCCACATAAATTTTCGTACATAGTTACCATACTTATCCACAATTATTTTGAATCACCCTATATAAATTAATGATATGCCAGTTACTGATTATTATTACGCCTATGTCACAATTAGATGCCACAAAAACCAGTTTATAATGTTTATTAGGTCAAGTTTATGAAAATACAAGGTGAAATAATGATAAAGCAGGTTTAGTTCGATATTTAATTATTCGGATCGTATAATCCTCCCTCCTCTACAGTGTCGAGGCCGAACGTAGAAATGCCTCCGCTCTTTCTATCTTGTGCTAACACTTCCATTTCTCTCCATTTTCTTTCTCTCTTTGTTTTAATAGTTTCCTAATTATGGAATTCCACGTTCTTGTAGGGCGCCTTCTTTTTCTTTTCTTGTCGCTTCCCGCCTTCGGCATTGCTTTCACTTTTCTGTTATCGTCCATTTTGGTTATATGACCTGATAATTGTCTTCTTTCAATTTTTTCTTCTAATGGAATCACATTTAATTCTTTTCTGATATCTGTGTTTCTAATAGCGTTTCTTCGGGTAGCACCTGCGACTACTCTTTGTTACAGATTTCATTTCGCATGTTTGAATTATGCTCTTTAGGGTTTCGTTCATTGTCCATGTTTCGCAACCATATGTTAAAATCGGTACGTATACACTGTTAAATATTTTAATCTTTGTTTCTGCTGATTATTTCCTTTATGTGTTTAGCAACCAACTGCGTGACAAATATTGACCAATCAAAACGAGAAAACAAAAAATAACCCGATAAAATGTCTCTAAAATGCACTGGTGCAATAATCTGATAAAAAATGTCGGTACTTGATTTTTTTTTTAAATTATTTTGAATAAAAAGGATTGGAAATAATGCGTTTGGTTTCATTCTATTCAGGAAATAATCAGCCGTATACCCCTCGTGCAAAATTTTAATATCGGAATTTTTTTTGCTAATGAACTCAAACATCCATAAATTATTCGGTCAGAAAACCAATTATTATCAAAGAAAAGCCCTCGACTTCGTCTCGTGCTCTTATTTGCTAATAAATTGGTCTTCTGACCTCATTTATGGATGTTTTCGTTCCTTAGCAAACAAATTTCCGATAAAAAATTTTACACTTGGGATATAATATGTGATATTTTTCCATCTGAATTGTCAATGGACCGTTCACGATCTCGATTTTCATTGGTTTCCAAGTTCTGAAAACGGGAGCACCATCTGGTAATGTGTTATTGTACGGCGAACGTAATAAAATGGCTGTGCGTGATTGCGATCGCTGCAGAACAATAATTCGAAACCCAGAATTTTGAGGTCGGCAACCCCGACGTGCAAACTGGTGTCTCCGACCAAAATTGCGTCGAGGTCGTGATCTGCGAAGGTTTCCAGCTTTTTGTGGGAACTTTTCAGACCACGTGTATTGAAAAATTCAATCTGCAGCGACCAGCGACCTCACCTTTCTCTCTTGCGCTTATATTAGTGGTTCAAGTATCGTGGTTCAAGTGAAGGTTGGGGATGATGGCGAGCAGCTAAGGCTGAAAACGCTTACACCAACAAACAAATATCACACTCCACAAACAAAATGTGAATTGAATAAATGCATCGAGTGTTCGAGTCGATTGTGAGCGCACCACTCGTCAGTCTGCAGAGTAAAAATTGAAACAACGCAAAAATTGAGGTCAGATTTAAACATCTAATCCGTGATCTGTAACCCGTGGTGCGTTCACAATGGATTCTTCAACGCCTACTTTGAGGATAAATTTAAATGAACACTCAAGAAAAATTAGCCCACTCGAGCAGTCTCTAGTGGCTAAACATTTCTTTCGTGACTTATTTGCCTTATAAGAGTTATAAGACACTTGTATCGAGCGATCAAATTAATTTGTAATCGAGTTATCCATGAATCCGAAATCGTATGTCGTTACTCGAACAAAAAACACAGCTTAAAACACAGGTTAGATCTGGGCATTCCAATCGAAAAGACATACCGATTCAAATCCATGGATAACTCGATTACAAATTAATTTGATCGCTCTTTATAACAAATAGCTATGATTCTGTATTAACCAATTAGCTAATTTTGTTCACAATTTAGATAATATGTTAGTACAAATAAATATTCAACAATTGATAACAAAACATTGATTATTAAGATGCTACGAGTACCTATAGTGGTTCACGATTAGGTAACATGTTATTTTATTTATTGTGTAGCTACTTTTGGTATTAATAATGGAATATTAAAAGGTGAACAATATGTAGTCAAATAGCTATAAGATTTTATTAGTAGTTTTATAGAAGAATCGAGTACCAATTAAAACTTTAAGCTGATAGGTGAAAACACGTTTACTGAAATATTCGAAGTTAAGATGTGGGGTTTGCTGCTAATATTTTGTGGTCTAGATCAAATTCTTGCCTATTCTCTATTAGGTAAGTATAGAAGTAATAATTTGATGGTAGGGAGGTTATCTTAGTAGCGGAGTTATTGCAATGAAAAGCTGCCCGATAGCAAATGCTCCGTTTTCGTGAAGTCCTGATTACCAAGCAAGAATGTTCATTTCGTTTTGAAACAAATTCTATTGCGTAATCTTTGAATTGCAGTTACTACCAAAATTTCTTGTATAATCTACAGGTTTGTTCACATTATTAGACACCAGTAAGTAAATTTAGGAAACTGTTTTGTGTGGACGTGGTACATGTTCTTCTAGAAATTTGAATTTTTTTCGTTCACCTAGCTTGTTCCTTAATAATGAACAAATTGACTTGCAGGTCGAATTAAAAAATAAGAAAAGCTTGGGTATGAAGTTTAAAAACAACTAGTCAGAGAAAATGAAAACGAAGTCTAATTCAGTCCAAATTCTTCAATTCCACCAGACATTATTGCTAAAGGGTCTATCTGCATAGTTTGATTCAAAACTATTTTAAAAGTGTCCGACACTGGGTGCTTTAACGAAGACTTTACATGACAAATACTTTAATTTGAATTTATTTATTATGATAATTTGATATGAAAATGAAAATAACAGTATTTTATTTGACGAGTTCTTGTGTAAATTGTTTTTTTTTTTTGGCACGAGTGGTCCAGTTTAACTCGCGTTTTAAAGGCCCACGAGTGCTAAAAAACCCCAATTGACACACGAACGAGTTGAATACAACGTTTTTTTGTTCGACGAGCCCCTTAAACGCTCCAAATCGCTTAAAATCTTTAAAACTAGCTTGACGTTTCGTTTTGACAAGTTGTGATTTATCAAAATCCGTTCACACAGGAGAAAATTCTGAAATTCTAACAGTGTCGAACAAAATTTTTTTTATTTTGTTCCTTAAAAAAATCCGGTACCAGGAAAACTCTTACATATTGATTCACACGATTCTCAATTAATTTATCAATATTTTATTGCAGATACCTCATTGAAAAATCCATATCAAAGTTTTTATCCACCTGGATCTCAATTTGGTAACCACCTATCTAACCCTGGATCTTCATTTGGTAATCAGCTGTCCCACTTATCTCCCTCTGGCCAGTTATCTCAACTACGTCCAAATCAATCTCCATTTGGCAGTCAGTTACCTCGGCCGTCCCAATTATCTCAAGACCGGTTATTTTTGTCTCACAATCAGCACCAATTACCTCAATTATCTTCAGCTTGGTCGGCATCGTATAATGGTGGTGTACAATCTAAATCAATACCTGTACCTCTTCAACAGCAGCCTTATCGCAATGATTTAGGACACCGCAATATTGTTGTTTATCCACCAAACCGAAACGGGAGATTAACAACAGCCATGCAAGGAAATTCAAATTGGAATGAAGAATTTAAATATCTTAGATAACATCCTACTAATAATTATAGGAAATTCTATAAAAACTGCTGTATTACATGATTTTTAGGGTCTTGTTTTGTTTTAGTTTATTTTTTATAATGGATATATTGCAGTGAATGGGGTTAGAAAATTTTCTTGTTAATATATTTTTTCTACTACACTTTGGAAAACTAACATATTTGAACAGTAATTTGAGTTAGGAAAAGTGGGAACAAGGGCGGAAATAATATTTCAGCACTTAGGCCCGGTTGTATAAAGCGATGTCAAGTCGTTGTTAAAGTTAACATAATGTCAAGCGATCTGATTGGAGGATATTTAACATTTTATTTGAATCATCCAATCAAATAGACGGATTTCCGACTTGACGCGTTGTTAGCTGACACAATGTTAACTAAGCTTTATACAACCGGACCTAAAAGTTCAATTTTGATCGTTTCTCGAGAAATCTAATTTTATATGGAAAAAATTACCTTTCTTAACTTATTACACAAAATAGTAAATTAAAGATGGATGGATTAAAAGGTCTTTAAAACACGCGCGATTTTTCGAACACTCCGGCTGCGCCGTCGTGCCCGAAAAATCGCGCGTGTTTTAAAGACCAGTTATCCACGAATACTTTACGCTATATTTTTTTATTGGTACACTTTGAAATCATAAATATTACAAAAAATGGAAATAAAAACGTGAATACATTAGTGATGTGACATGAATATACCTTTCGTTATCATGGAAAATGAAAAAAATCAAAATTAATTTCCAATCTGTCACTTAATTTCAACTATATTATTCATATTCATTTAAAAGATTAAGATTGTTGAATATTTGATTAAAGCTTTTGAAACGTTTGTTAGTAGTATTTTATTTGACGTTACAAGGTACTCCTGTCATTATTAATAAGTTAATATTTAGACTTCACGTTTCTCCGGTCCTCTCGGATTGTTGATGATGCCATGGAAACTTTAAAAAACGCGCGTTTTTAAAAGTTCGATTTATACACGCTCAGGCGTGTTAAAAAGCTATTATAATTAGTAATTACATATGTCATAATTATAATATTTTTTCACACTATAATATCCTTTTACATTTTTTTTAATAATTTCTCTTTGAGTAAGTTTTTCAAAAAAAGATTAATATTTGAAATATAAAATGTTAAACTTCGGATCAGATTGTAATAGTGCCAAGAATCCTGAATTTTGCTAAACAAATTTTCAACATCTTTTTTCAAAATAATATTTTGGCGTTTATTTCCAAAAGTACTTATCTAATTGGCATCATAATTAATATGTATTGTAAGCTAACTGTGACGATTACTTTGCATAAAGAAAAATTCAAATTGATGTATTTTTGCAAAAATTTTCAAGAACAGGGTGAAATAATTGTAACGAAACAAAATTGCACTCAATTGTGTATTGGAAAGCTGTTTTCCATAGAAAATGAAACTGTTGCCCATTTTTTTAAAGCACAAAATACATACCGGGTGTAGAATTGGTTTACGAGACATAGGATTTTACATGTAAAAATAAAGAGTTTCAATTATTGGCTCCCCTAACAATTTTATGGCAAAATTGTTAAAATGAAAGTTAGAGAGAATTAAAATTACGGTCTAATTTCAATCTTAGTTTTATTCTAGCATCTTCTGGTACTGAAAGAAAGGCAAGAAAAAAGTTAACACAAAAATCCTAAAAAGTACTACTAGGCATGAAATTTTATTTCTTTCTTTAGATGGTATTATGGAGGATCTTCTTTAAGAAACTTCCAAGCAACATTTGCTTCAGGTTCCCAGACTGACCAATTTCAGCCATAGAAACAATTCGAAGAATTGGAGAGAAGTTTGAACATTTAATGGAAGATACCTTTTCATTCGTCCTGTAGTCCTGTACGAGTTCATTTGAAGGGCAGATCAAAAGAAAATTAAATAATAGTGAAACCACCCGACAAATAATTTTAGAAGTCAAATTTCATTGCTAGTACTGCTTTTTAGTATTTTTGTCTTAACTCCCTTCTTGCTTTTCTTTCAGTACCACAAGATGTTAGAAAAAAACAAAGAGTGGAATTAGACAATACTTTTAATTCTCTCTAACTTTCATTTTAACCATTTTGCCATAAAATTATTAGGGGAGCCAATAATTGGATCTCCTTATGTTTACATGTAAAATCCTATGTCTCGTAAACCAATTCTACACCCGGTAGTTATATCAAAAATAATCTTGGTCAAAGGTGATCATGGATTTTCAAATAATTGTCGAAGTTAAATCGTGCATTTGTGTCAACCATTTTTTGAATGTCAAAATCTGTCAAACAGCACAAAATATTGAGCACTTCCCAAGCAGTAATGCCGAACGATTTTTATGCATTCCTTACAAATTGTGTTGGCGTGTTTTGCGAAACTGGCTCTATGCTGGTAGGCCAATTGTTCGTACCGAAGAAATCGTCACACGTATAAGTTGTGACGGACGTTTTCCAATTCTTGACAACCTTTGACCAAGATAATTTTTGATATCCCGATATTACTAGGGGAACTAAATCATAAGAATATAAAGGTCACATGTGCGCTGGTTTTTGAACTGTTTCTTTCTTAAAAATCATCAATTCTTCTCTTTCTTGAATGTGGAGATCTATTTGTCTTATTGCCAAAATGAATGATTTGGTGCGAGAAAGAATTATTGCCACTTAGAGAAATCATTTGAATCGGAGTTAGGCAAGAATAATAAGGTGGTCCGGGTGGGCCTAGGAAGAGGTTCATGAGCGTCGGCACGGACGTGGACGTCCTTGAAGGACCACGAGTCGAGAAGATCGTCGTCTAGAAGTTATGGCTTTAAGTAACAGATTTGCCACAACAAGAAGCATTGACAATGACTAGAGGGGCTATGAAACGTGGAATCTCAATGTCGTCGTTGTATTGTAGGATAAGGTGGTTTGGTTTAACTTCTTATCGTTCAATATTAATCCCACTCCTGATTCGAAGACATCCTGCTCGTAGACTACTCGTAGAATGGTGTAATCAGCATAGTATCACTTTAGGTGGTGTCCAGTGATGAATCCCTCTTTGTTTTTGTGCCCACGATGGTCGAATAAGGGTAACGCACCATCGTAGGAAACGACGGCTTTTGTTGTTCATTCTGGAACGCCACAGTGCAATCCCGGGGTACTACAGCTGGTTGTAATTTCATTTCTTCAGGGGTTAAATAATTCTATCTTCCCTCAGTACAACGCGCTTCTTTATTCAGCAAAGGTAACTACAACACACTAACGTAGCAGTGCTGTCGTGGCCTTCTCGTTCCCCAGATCTATGACCAATTGAACATGAGTGGGATATGGTTGGGTTAGGTAATAATAACTGCTTGTCGTCCCAACGGACGACGAATTAGAGACGCTTGGGACGAGATACTTTAGGCTGGCATAGACCATCTCATCGAAAGCATGCCTGGAACAAATGAGTATGTATCAGGAACTGCGACGGAACCACTCGTTATTAAAATTAACATCTTTTGTTAACATTATTTTTTAATGAAATCTCTATTATTTGGCTACGCCCCACAAAAAAGAATGTATCCTCCTTCCTATACTATGGGTTATTTTGTTTTGCAAACGTCAGAAGTTCTAGTGGCCAAACTGCAGATTTGACTACACATACTCATTGAATGCTGATCCTGAGATACGTGAAATATTTGCTAAATAGGTTTGAGTACAATTTGATTTAAAACTAGTGTATCAACCTTTAAAAAAGCCAAAACAATTTACAATTTCAAAAAGAATGATACATTTTTCAATAAATAGCACATTCTAGAGTAGGGAATAGTTCAAAGGTTAATAAAACATGACAATTTTGTTTTTTTACTTTTAAAAATCGAAAATGATTGGAAATAACCTCTAATTGACATTAAACACAAAGCAAGGCGATGGTTATCACAGGCTGTGATTCACAGCTGAGCAATTGGAACAACTCATCATCTACTGCACCGCCAGGTTTGAAGATAGGTACCCGAAGTCATGAAGCGGTTGGAGACATCGCCCTTTTAGGGTTGTCTAAGAAAGCAATTCACGATGAGTTCGCCCCGCGACCTCCCGCGTATTGGATCTACCAGATGATCTTCGAGATGAAACAAAATGCCAACACTCCTACCGGACTATTCATCGCCCATCAGAAGCATACCCTATTAGCTCAAATCATGTCACCGGACAGCGCAAGCCGCCAATTAGATTTCCTCTATGGGTTACTTAGACAAGATATCAAGGATAAAATCCCAAGGACAAGGATTGTGACGTTCTGCGAGTTATTAACAGAGCATGCGACGTAGAAGGTACGTTGCAAGAGAGAAAAAAGGACAAGGGTAGGCCCAACAACCAAAACGGACGCAACAGATGTGAATATTGTCATAACTTTGGTCACGCAGCCAAAGATTATTAAAAGAAGGCAAAACGAACCGCACAAGCAGCCGAACCAAGGGGTAATTTGGAGAAACTGCCCAAAAGTGTAATAATAAGCCCGTAGCCGCTGTCCCGGATGTGCAATTCTGTCTGGTAGATGTTAAACCAATCGACCAACAGTTGAAATCCAAATATACCGTGTATATTGAGAGCGGAGCGAGAACAAGCTTCGCCAGCGCACAGTTGTATCACTTCCTTACGGAAAAAGGACACCAGTTCCTATCTATCACGGTCCAACTGGAACGGACGTAATACCCTGAAAAACGTAAAGATTGCGACGTTGCCGGTCAAGCTACAAGGAACAGAAATAGAAACGACCTTCACCACTATCCCAGATGCACACGAAGCCACGAGAATCGACTTCTTACGGAAGGCCGGCATGGTCATCAACTACGCACATCCTAGATGGTATTTTTCCGGTCAACGCCACCAGATCTACGGTTTCGTCGCGAAATATTAAACCCAAGAATACACTCCGATGGCCACAATGCAGACCGACACCATAGTCCCCTTGCAAGCAGCAGTTCCCTAACAAAGAACTCCCCAATAGGTAAACATCGTTGTGCCAATGGGCCGTGCAGTTACGAAGTAGCTTCTCTTGAGGTTCCGGACATTCCACTTGGGGTGTACCACACCTCCGCCTTGACCCTCGCTCGAGAAGAAGACCAATTAAGCCCTGTGGTTCGAATTTGACGCCGAGGGCGACTCTGGAAGGTACCGCTCACTACAACTACTCTCAGAACCTCTGTCGAGATGCCTAGAAGTTCTGAAGGGGGAGATTGTAACGCGTAGCTTTCAGTAGCGCCATAGCGTACCACTCCGCACGCTACCTCACTCCCAAAGAACTTCTCCACCACCCACGCGCCTGCGCCTTCGCTAGCAGTCCTTAATAAAAAGCGAAATCATGGACGAAGAACGCCATAAGAACGCCAGAAGACCTCTATCTTCTCATCTCTTAGATTTTTGAGTTTTTATGAAGTTAATGCGACCAAAGTAGAAAAAATAGTATATATATTACAGTCGTTTTATAAGACGCACTGTGACACTTGTTCCTCACTGTGTTCGTCATGCCCCTACCAACTTGTGTCACAATCAAGCGTCTTATGAAACTTGTATGATATGTTAACTGAAAGTCTCTAACAAATTAAGACGAATTTATTTTAGATAGGTGACCAACATAACTGTATGTGAGCTTAATTACTACTCCCCGATTGCTGTTTCTTGATCCGAGCAGAGCGGTGTTTCCCCGGCTGCCTCCGGACCACTGGCCTCGCCGTCTGGCGGGACATTTGAAATTTCATCTAACAGATAATATACTATTATAGACTGGCCCAATTTATTAGCCTCGCTCGCCAGCTCGCTCTGCCATAAACTATAGGGCTCATCCATAAAGACCTATATTATGTACTTATAACATAAATAGTTACAGCGTGATCAATAATGGCTAAGTCTGTTGGCAATGAATCAATTGAAAAATGCTGGTGTTTTTCGTCTCGTAATTGGCACTGACCGGATTTTTTAACTTGAGACGACATTAATAGATATTTTTGTATTAGGGGCGTCAAGGAGGCGATTTTGGCCCGCGGCGGAATTATAAGGACGAGACCCGAAGGGCCGAGGGATTATAAGACGCCAAAGGGCCAAAATCGCTGTTCACGCCCGAAATGCAAACAATAGTTTTTGTAAAATCATAAATCATTTAGATTCACCTTGAAGCTTTGAAAAAATAAATGACATGATTCGTTCTTAAAAATCAAGAGTTATGTTGTTGGTTGCCAATGTGATGCAACAAATAAATATAGCTATTAAAATTAATTGTTGTTGTTTTAGGTCTTTAGGCATTTTGATATGATTTTACAAAATAGTAGTTTATTTAACAATTTACACACGAACGAGTTCAATACAACGTTTTTTTGTTCAACGAGCCCCTTAAAGGCCCCAAATCGCTTAAAATCTTTAAAATTAACTTGACGTTTCGTTTTGACAAGTTGTGACATTTATCAAAATCCGTTCACATAGGAGAAAATTCTCAAATTCTGAGTGTCGAACAAAAAAAATTTTTTTTGTTATGAATCTTTGATGGAAAATTTCAAATTTGCCAAATTTCATTGTCACCAACAGATTCAGTCATTCTTGATCACACCCTATATTATTTCAATTCGCGTGGTTAACAAAGACGGTAGAAGTTCCACTTCAACGGTGCGCTTATGTGGGTGAGGCACACAATTTTTTTTCTAAATTTAGCGTGGTAATTTTATTGTAAATGTAGTGTACAATCTTCTCCAAAATTAACATTTGATCTAGTTAAAATTATGTAATAGAAACAGTTAAGGAAGTTAGTGTTAAATGTCTCAACAAAATTAAAAGACGGCCATTGTCAGTAAGTGAAATAAATCGTAATATGTTAAATGTTTTACTTTTCTCCATTTATCAAATTTCAAATTTTGAGGAGCAGTGTATTTCATTTAGGTTATAACACTCGCAAATGAGAGAGAATGAAAATAAACACAATAAAAAATTACACATTTAATTTAATTTTTTTTGAAAGTTTGCATAAAGATAGTGATTGATTGTTAGAAATTTAGAATTGAACATACATAAAATAGTCATGAAGATTTCAGTTGTAATTGGTGTAAACGATTACAAATGGTGGCTAATAAAAATGGAGGGCTATCTGTAAACTTATAATGGAGATAATTTTATAATAGTTATTTAAGATATAAGTGTAAAAAGTTATCCTTTATTGCACGAACGGATTTAAAATACGACCGAGGTACGAGGGAGTATTTTAAAAGATGTGAGTGCAATAAAGGAACTTTTTACACGTATGTCTTACAACATTTTATCTACGATCGTGAGATCATCACATCGGTTTCAACATAAATTTGTATAAAATAATTCATTGGTTCAATATTTCATGAATAACCAAAGTCGTTTGAGAACCACGTCGTTTAGCAACCTAAACAATGTTTCCAACAAATTCGATGGTTGTATTCTGACAGTTCTGTGCCATAAAAGCGAAAAATCGTGCTCTAAAACTTTTAGAGAACGATTCCGTCAGTTTCTCTAAACGTCAACTTTGACAACGATTTTTAGTGCAAAAAGTGCCTACTTTTTACGCGATCGTAGATAAAAATAATAAATATCTTCAAAACCAGAATTTTTACATGCCTTCATATTATGACGTACAACGTACAACTTTTGAGTTAGGACTATCTCTGCACAGGAAGAGGGCTTCTTCTTTTCTATAAACATTGGACTTTTCACTGGTATATTAATCATTTAAAACACTTAATAACTCCGGGAGATATGAGCGTACAAAATTTGTACCCCTTTTTCGACCCACTGCGTATAATTTTTGTAAAGAAACGCATGTGTTATTTGCATCCCACCCTCCTCGAAGCTACACAGTTGTCGTGTGCAAATCCGGGGCTGCAACCAAAGGGTTTGTAACAGTAGGTACCGCTACATTTTAAAAATTCAATGAAATCGAATCGTTCTCGAATGTTCGATCACCGATCACCGAAAAAAGTCCCACTTGAGAGGGGAGAAGGTATAAAACGGGGGAGCCAATGTCCATTTTGGTCTTTTGTCTTTGGTCTTTCGTCAGATCTGTGCCGGAGTGTGAAGGAGGCTGTAGAGGTGAGTGGCTGAGCGGCGAGAAAAAGGTGTGCGAATGTTAGGGGTCCGACGAGGGCGAGGCTGGAAGGAGAGTCCAGGGAGTCCGAATGCAGACGCCGAGGCGCGGATTTGCGGTTCCCTAACGGAAGGTTCTCGAAGAACCGAATGCTGAGGAGAGGAGTCATATTCTACGCCCGCATTTCGCTGTCCTACGTGGTCTCGAGAAAGTCCCCTGAGGAATGACCAGATAACCCCAGAGACGTCGACCGTACAAATAAATCATCAAAACACGGAATAACTTATTCACATAATTGAATATTTTGAGTAGAAAATAAAACAGAAAACAAATCTTCATAATCCTTGCCTTTGTTGTGAGCAGTACAAGTGTAAGGAAGTTCAGGGCAGATTAGAAGTAACATAAGAAGACGTACTTACTCGTAGGTAAATTTTATGTAATGAACACTTCTTTGTTAATACCCAAGGACGATATAATTCCATTTCTAGCAGAAGCTTGATGGGTGACCATTAGTCTTGCTGAGCTGGGGTAGAGCACTGTAAAAATATTCTTTTATAACAAAATTAGTTCTTTTTTTAATAATAATTAGATGTCACATTCTAAAGTATAATGGAAGATTTAGTAATCATAAAAATTTATTATAGGAATATAAGTGTGTAAAAGATGTACGACAGTTATTGATGTACGATACATACCACGATCTAAGACGTAAAATCACCTAACATGTTTTCATTGGTAATGCACTTTTCAATTAAAAAAAAATACACACTTCGTTTGAAATCCTTGCTGTATCTAGTTATTAATGTTTTTTAAATGTTTGATAAACACGTAAATATTGGTTAGAGAACCGTAACGACTTGGCAGGTTCCGTTAAATTAAATTATGAAGGTTGGTATACTTCATAAAGAACAATTGAATTACATAATAATAACTGTAAAAATTACTTGATTCCAAAATGATCGATGCTTTAATAAAAGTCAGTTTACTCACAATTGTCTAGTGTAATTGAATTAATCTAGTTCGATTATCGTGAACGATGTTTTTCGTAAAACACAATTCTCGTTTTTCAGTTTATGGATGTACATTTACATTATTCCAATAACTGATATACATTTACAGTAGGTGCCAAAAGAGGCGCAACACCTAGAAATTTGGTAAGAAAATCTTAGTAAAAGTTCAGATTTCGTCTTGGCTTTCAATCTCTGGGCTTAGCACAAAAAGACTCACTGCTACCACTGACATATATACTATTGCTGTCTGGTAACCTGTTCGATTTTTTAGTAATACCTGAGGATGAGCTTTTGGGATTGGTGATATTGAAAACTTTATAACTCGGTTATGTGAGCTACAGGAAAATTTATTTCGTGCTGAAGGCTCTGGGACCACACTACCTGAGGATCATCTCCTCCGACTCATGGCCCCTCAGAGAGAGGCTGCATACCACTCGATCCGTTGCGAATAGTGGTATGCAGCAGAAGGTAGGCCCATTCGGATGCGTATTCTATACCAACGCTTATATTCAGTAGCGCTAACGTTGGGGAAATTCATCGACGATTTACCATATCCTTCAACAAGTTTGGAAGCACTTGAGGGTGCCGTAACAGAGGCATGGGAGGCTACTCCTGAGGAGTTCATAGACAACGCCATTGCCATTGCCAGCGTGCGCTGGCAGAATACAGGAAATTCGAGAGCAGGGTGACCCAACTCATTATTAATTTCTTTTAACTTCTTGTTAGCCGAATTACTCTAAACTTGTTATTGTTACTGACTGAACCTTGAATATGTGTGTAAAATTTTATTTAAAAAAACGCATTGTTTCTGGGTGTTCGAATTTCACTTGCGAGCAGTAGATATAATACAAAACCAAATATTTTTGTATTTTTCAACGTGTTCAAAAATATGCAAATAAACAAATAAACTTACATTAAGATTACTTAAGTGTCAATTGGAATGTAAAATAAATTCTGTCTACAAAAAGCGCAATATGTATATGTATAACAAATTTAGTTAAGTTGTATTATTTCAATGGTAGTAAAATTTAATAAACAAGTAATAATTAAATGTACATATAGATATAAATCATAAACAATGCACTTCTTCAAGTGGAGTTACATAAGGCAGAGTGCCTAACATACTTGCAGCATTTCCACGTTGAATTGCCAATGAGATTCTTTGGTAGAAGAAAAATTTTGCTCTAGAATCTCCGGATTCAATCATAAGTTTTGCACCAATGAAATCGATAAATGTTTTACATTCCAAACTCCATGGACCTAACGTTTCGAAAGCTAATGCTTTAAAAATATAATTTGCAGACTTTAAATTTTTATATTTGTCATGTTTTCGTTTACTTGCTTCTTCGGCAGCTGATCCTGCAATTTTGGAAGTTTTTCTTATGTAAGAATCAGCTAAAGTGTCAACACATGTTACATCCCATATTAGGCGTTGACCTTTACTCCATGGAATGAGTGTAGCACCATCAGGTCTTTTACCATCGTCTCTCAAGAGGCCACATGGTTCAAGAGAGGAGGAAATGTGGATAGAACTTAAGGCTCGCTGGATAATTTGATTTAAATCTGAATGTCTTGAAAATCTGCCCTTATTTTTAGCACAACTAAGTCCGTGACGGCCATCATTTGAAACTGTAAAGCCGCAGTGGCAAGTATGTTTCTCAAAAATTTCAACACCAAAGCGATTTGCTACACATATTTGTAAAATCTTGTTATCCATAAATGTACCGATGTTTCTTGAGGGAAAGGCATGAAGCCAAGCATTAGATTCCTTTCTTTGTGCGGCAAGAAAACGAGCTGAACCAATTTTATCACAAAGATTAATTTCATTGGCGATGATTCTTGTTGTATTGATTATATCCCAGCCTTTTTGTAAAAATGTTTCCGTTGGAAATGTTTTACCATTTAATTCAATCCATAATCCAATAGCTTCTTCAGCAAAATGAACACTAACCTTTTTGTCCGTTTTTGGTAATATTTGAAAGACTAGGTCGTGAACACCATGTATTGAACCAAGGAAGGCTGGCATAGAGATATCTTGAATTTTCCTAATACCGAGACCACCATTTGAAATAGGAAGGGAAGCAAGAGTCCATTGATTTTCATTAAACTTTATGTTTAAAAATTTTTGTAAACTGTTACGAATAGCATTGTCTATTGATTTAATACAAATGGGAAATTTCCAAAAGGGAGATGTTCTAAGTAAAAAATTTAATCTTGGAACAAAGAGACAATTTTTTACCAAAAAATAAGCCGTGTGTGAGTTTAAATTTTCTTGTTCTATATTTTTCAAAAGAAGAAAAACTTTTTCAATTTTCTTTTTGGCAATGAAATCAAAACCATCTTCAAAAATTGGGCTTCCAAGTAATTCTAAATTATTTTTGTTTACTACTAGAATTTCTGATGTTAGCGATTTGAATTTTCTTAAGACATCTTCATCAAAAGTATCAGAACAAAAAAAAGTTCACATTTATTTGGGTTAATATGTAGACCTACTTCCTTGGCCGTCTTGATAATTCTTTTAAAATTTTCAAAAACAATATCAGGAACGTCAGCTATTGTTGCGTCATCTAGATACCAGACGTTTAATTCAGTTGTAATTGATTCAACGATAGGATGAACTGTTAAGCTGAAGGCCATTGGTCCGCAAGGATCTCCTTGTTGGCATCCAACTACTGAAGGTATTATATAGTTTCCAAAGAAAAGGTGTGAAGGTTCTCTATAGCACTGATTCAAAAAAGGAAATAATGACGGAGTTTTATCCTTTACTTGTTGCAACATACTATCTCTTTCGATAGAGTTAAGTTAGGTATATCAAACTAATAAAATACATCGTATCAATTTTGTTAGGACCGGTTTCACCAACGCCAGATAAAGTTAACTGTAGGTTAAAATATACGAAAACATTGTTATAACAATAGGTAACTAAGTAACAAAGCATTTTATCCTACGTTAACTTTAACTGGCGTTGCTGAAACCGGCCCTTAGGGCCGGTTGCACCAACGTGAGTTAAATTTAACTACAGATTAAAATGGACGAAAACATTGTTACAATAATAGGTAACTAAAGTAACGAAGCATTTTAACCCACAGTTAACTTTAACTGCCGTTGGTGCAACCGGCCCTTAGTGATGTATTTTACAATTAGTAAAATAATAGTTATTTATGTAGCAAGGCCAAAAATTGCATCTTTTTCGTCCGAGTCTGGGTTTTCTAGTCGAGGCGCAGCCCAGGGTGTCCCACCTAAGACTTCTAGGATTATTTGTACATATATGTATAGATTTTAATACAATTTAACAGATACAACATACAACAGGTAATTTAAAGGGTGGAGATTAATTTCGTGTTACTTAAGTATCTCCAGTCTTGAAAACGCTATTTTAAATCGTTCAAGTTTTATACTAATAATAATAATAATAATAATGTATAATAATAATAATGTATTTGCGTGTTATAAATCATACAATTTTACACATTGTCTACAAATACGGAAAAAAAAAGCAACAATAAAATAAAGAGATATAAGTAAAATTTAAACAAAACAAAAAATCTATAAGGACTTTGCGAATGAATAAAACTCTTCGAAAGAATAGAATGCATTTTCAGTTAGCAATTGCTTTAAATGTAGTTTGAAGGGTTTTTAAGATGCAAATGAAGAGCATTATAAAATTTTACACAATAATAGCGAGTGCTATTTTGTGTTTTGTGCAGTCTCGAATGAATGCTTAATAATAAGTTGTGGTGCCTGGTTAAGTGCGAATGGTTTAACGAGCAGTAGTTATTCTTGTACATATAGAGTACGCATTGTAGAATATATATATATATATACAGGGAACCGTTAATATCTTAAATGTTTTAAATATGTCTCTACAGTCATCTCTGTAACCAAGTCCACCCAGAACACGAATACATCTCCTCTGCTGGTTAAAAACTTTACGTAAGTGTGTAGAATGACCCCATACGAGAATAGCATAAGTTATATTACTGTGGACTAGGGCATGGTAGGCAGTAACAAGTGTTTTATCGTTTACTTCACTACGAAGTTGCCTTAATACAAACAGCTTTTTGGAAATCGTCTTCACCAAATGGTCTGCATGAGCTTCCCATGTCATTTTAGTGTCCAAATGGATTCCAAGAAGTTTAATGGTTTTACTATTTTCACCAATTTCCCGAAGCGAAAATATTATTGATTGTGTCTTATCTTTATTAACAACCAGTTTGTTTGCAGTAAACCATGTGAAAATTTGTACCTGCGTACGACTGGAAATACATGTGGTTGTGTCGTCGGCAAATAGTGTAAATTTGTTCTTCGGTAGTGCCAATGGCAGGTCATTAATGTAGATGAGAAAAAGCAGTGGACCTAAGACAGAACCCTGGGGAACGCCGCAATTAATGGATAAGTTACCGACACCATTCCGTTCACTGCAACAAACTGTTGTCGGTTTTGGGGGTAGGACTGTAACAGATCAGTGCTGCTTTGATTGAAGCCATAGTATCCGAGCTTCGTTAGTAATATGTGATCAGTTACGCAGTCAAAAGCTTTAGATAAATCGAAACAGGTTGCAATGACATGTTCTTTGTTTTCGAGTGCTGAGAATACAAATTCGCTTAGGTCATTTACAGCTAGAGTTGTTGACAAATTGTTTCTGAACCCATATTGGCTTTTGGAAAACAGATTGTTATTGTCGAAAAATTTAGTGATTTGTTTCTTTAGTAAGTATTCAAAGACTTTTGAAAAAGTGGGTACAATGGAAATGGGTCTATAATTATTCATGTTGTCTTTATCCCCCTTTTTGAATAGGGGTATAATTGGAGATTTTCAACACGTTGGGAAAAACATTTTCCGCGATACATTTGTTAAAAATTTTTGTTAAAGGGATATAGATGACATTTACTAGGGTTACATCTATGTCATTTGGTGAAAGCCAGTGTTCATTAAGACAAAGAATTTCTATAGGATATGCTGATTGCAAGAATGATTCGAGTTCCAATGTTTTGGAACCAACCGACTGTATGTTTATATGTAATATGTTAATGATTGAAGTTATGTTTTGGATTGGAACATTAAAAACTTTAGTTTCATCGGTAGAACTTACATGTTGTTTTGGATATGGCGTTTCTTCTCTAAAAAAGAGCGCACATTGAATTCACGAAGACATACTGAATCTGGCCAAATATCAGGGTTGAAAACATCCTTGAATATTTTGGGGGGAACACCGATACTGGAGGCTGAATTATGGCCCTTTGTTGTAAGCTTCTTAATAATAATCTTGTCGTGACAGTCGATGTTTTGAGATAATCTTTCACGTCATTCTCGGAAACTTCATTTGCGGCGCAGTGCCCCTAGAATTGTTGAAGATTTTGGAGCGGCTTTTCCGGTACCATAGAGAACTGTGGGTTTTTCGTTCTTGGTGTCTTGATTATTTCTGTTCACGGCGTTTCGACGGCGCGACTTTACAGTCTCCCATTTGGGGTCATCGTGGTTGATATGTTTGACGTCATGAGTTGGAGAGATTGCATCGGGTGATTTGTCGCGTTCCAGTAAGGTATGGGTGTTGTCTTCATCCGCATCTTCATTACGCAACACAGGGCGCGTGTATTTGTGGTTTCGGGCGTTTTCAGGTTTACCAGAAACTTCTCGGGTTAATGTATCGGGTTTATCTTGTTTGAAAAACGAGGAGAAACTGGGAATTGTCGTTTTTTTTTGTTGTTTTAACCAAAGAAGGTATCGCGGCGTCCTCCGCTGATCTTGTACTAGACAAAGTCGTTTTTACTAGGGACAATTCACTCTTCAATGACGCTATGGTTGCATTTTGAGTTTCAATTATAAGACTTTGCTTGATTAGTTGATCTTGGCAATTAAGAAGCGCTGATTTAATCGACATAAGGAGGGAACTTACGTTTGTCCCTACGATCCGGCAGTGATCGCAGAACCAAAGTAACCCGGAGCCCTCCTGCAGAATTTTTTGTTCGGACTTCTTGACTCCGGAACACTTCGGGTGTACACTAATGTCACAGACACCACTGCACTGCACTTTCTTATTGCCAATCTGCTGCATTTATTTCGAAATCACTAACGTCTTTGAGAAATTTAACACTGACAATACAATTTTGTGACATTTCTCAATCTTTTGTTTCGGCCACCAAATGTGAAAATATCTCTACGTATCGTATAGTAATACCGAGATTATTAATTTGGTCAAAGGTGGTCATGAAATGGCAAACGGCTCTCGTAGCTTATATTCTAGCATCATTTTGAAATAATTCAGCCAAAGTTTACTAAAATCATGACCAACTTCATTCATATTCGCTTCGCTTCTATTTGGCCGTCTCAATTTAGCAAAAATTTGTTCCCGCAAAGTAGTCCATGAAACGTGCATCATGTGTCGCCATCTTCCGTCAAGGTGACAACTTATTCATTCTAAAGTTTAAATAAATTTGGGACTGTTTAGTTGTTTTTTTAACAAAATGGACAGAAAGTGTTTTATTTGTGGAAATTTGAAGCCTCTTTTCCAATTTCCAAGCGATCCCGATCAGAGAAACAAATGGTTAAAGTCTTTTAAAAGATCTTGTAGTATTTTTTGAATAATAAAATTTCTTATAGAAGGTAGGTAGTTTATTAAATGGTATTATAGATCTCAACAAAATTACAGATCATCTTCAAAAAAAGTGACACTCACTAAAGATGCTGTCCCATTCCTATTTGTAAGAATTCAGATCCAAAATATACAACATGCAAAATGTTTTCTTTAGTTATTTTAGAACCCTGTTGTTGTTTGTACGAATTCATATCCTGACCCAGTCCCCAAATGAACCTGCTTCTTCCCTGAAAACCAATACATATACAATACATATTTGTCAAAGTGATCTTTTATGTCACTTTTATCCACCATCATACTAGGATCTTTATTAAGATTAATAGCCCTTCAAAATCGGAGTCAATTGCTGTATTCCAGTGATTCATTTGTAGGCATTATTGACAATTGCAAATATAGTACAAAAACTGTTAGGTACCATTTCTACAATATGAGAAACCATGTATTCATTTGCATGACTTGCTGTATGATCACCTCCTTCAAAATTCAGCGTTTTCCTGTGCAGACCACAAAGCTGCAGTATGCAATGTTATTATTAAAACGGCTGCGAAACCAATCCTTAGTAATATTTGTGTAGAATAAACGGATTCTTTGAAGACTAAGCTTGAACAGTAAATCACTGAGCTGAAAAGTTTTGAAGTTATAAATAGTGCTCTTACCTTTAAAAATGTGTTTTGTTTGTGTTGTCAGGGGTGTTGTCATCTAGTTAAATTAAACCCAACATTTTCGTCTTCCTGTTTTTTTTTTTAATGGGCTGATAACAGTAATTACCAGTAATAACATAAAAATGAGGCCATTGACCTTGACGTTAATTAATTGACGTTAATGTCAAATTCATTTGTAGTTTGGTTGTTTGTTGAGGAGATGTCGCTAGTAGATGTCCATCAAATGGGGACATTTGATTGCATGTAAAATTCAAAATTGAAACGGCCATATAGAAGCGAAGCGGATATGAATGAAGTTGGTCATGACTAAAATACGTGCTATACTGACATCATCAACAATGTGTAAATATGTTATTATTGTTAGAGGTACAAGAATAATGAACTGTAAATTTGAAAATTAAAAAGAAGATTAATGACATTTTTATTAGCAAAACAAGCCAAATTAAAGTAAATGTTGGAAATCTCTCAAACTTTGTTAAATGTACCTTGTTACCCGTGGGTCGTTTGGGTGGTCTAAAACCACCCCCGCTCGTTCTTTTGCCACATTTGGTCCCAACTTTCTAAAAATAGTCGACGCCGGCCGGAAACGGCACGCCACTTCTCTACCTGATCTAAGAGGGGAAGGTTGTTTTTGTTTTTTGTTTTTCCGTGCTCCTCTCCTTCTGCACAAAGGGCCTGACGGTCCGGGTAAACCGGCTGGATTGCGAAACGGCTATCTTCTTCGACGGGGTGCATTTGCTACTCCAGCGTTAAAACCGGCCCCGAAGATGGACTCGACAGTTTGACCGCCCCAGGGGGCCGGTGGTAACATAATGGCGCCCAACGTGTGGCTCTCCTCCGACAAGGCGTCGGAGAGCCCAAATCCCCGACCGAGGCCAACGTCCCGGATGGTAGCAGGAAGCCGTCCCGTCCGTCAACAAGAGCCAGACGTGAAGAAGAAGTCGTGGGTCAGCCGCTGCTCATCGTAGGTCCTTTCAGCTGCCCATCGTGTCTAGGACTCGGCCGGATCATCAAGCCAGTCGCCCGGAGGGAGAGGAGTCACACCTACACCACCAAGGAGCCAGAGGATGGTGAGTTGAACCCCAGGGCCCGTTCGACTCCGTCTCCGGTCAGGCCTTCAAGTCCGACGGCCAGCCCAGACAGTTCTCGGTGCTGGCGTGTCAAAGGTCGACCGTCGAGACACCTGATTCCGCCACCACCAGCCTGCACGTCGGAAGAGGATCCGTGAGGACGCTGCCGTTCTCAGCCGTCGGTCGTCCCCGCTAGGACGTCACCCCGGGGCCGCTGAGTCCCCGAGCCACCACAGCCGCCACCGAGGGTCCCACGTCCGTCCCAAGGAGCCAACGGTTGGAGCCCACAGCGCCCATGGACATCGACTCCGGCGTGCCAGAGACAGGTGTGTGTGCCCCCTTTTGTGCGCGTCCCCAACAACGGTTTTGTGCGTGTTTCGCGGAACGTGTCGTTTTCCGAGTGGCGATGCCGTCCGGGCCGTGCGACAGCCCCTCAACTAGTGCACCGAGGCGACGACCGGGGGCCCGATAATGAGCAACTCTGTCGCTGCGCTTCCCGCATCCTCGCCCAAACGCCATCGAGGAGGTCGTCCACCAGGCCAGTTCCGGCTTCCCGGGATTCAGAGGGACCCGCTGAGAAGTCGGACCCCCTGCAGCTCGTGACAGGCTTCACCACTATCGAAGACGGCGCACCATGAAGCCCACAATGTCCCGGACCTACAGGCCATAGCGTTCGGCGACACCCAGACGCGCTCGGCACCACCATCTTGTGCCATTGTTAATTTTAAGTTTTTTTGTTTTAATTTTAGTTTTGTGTTTGTCTCATTTTTTTCCATCTTTTGTTGTGTCGTTTTCATGTGTCCTTTTGTGTTCTTTGAATAAAGAAAAGGTGACGGCTGAAGCCGGCGTCAACGATTATGAAAGTTGGGCCTCCGGAGGGGGAGAGTGTGTTACCCGTGGGTCGTTTGGGTGGTCTATACTTGGGCCAACCAACATATATAGTAATAAAACCGGCCCCTAGTGCCCGCGTATTTTAAATAGCAGCTTCCAATTGGCTCATTAAAACGTGTGCAGATTTTCGAAAGCCTGATGTACATCCACAAAAATTACCTGACGGCATCCGGCATCTCATGCGTTTTAACCTCGCTTCGGGAGTTTGACCACGTGTTTATGTTTGTTTTCCTTGGCATTTTTCGATTTGTATTACAAAATAGTTTTTTTTTCAAGACTTATAAGAATGACAAATGGCAAAGAACCTGCTTCATTGTGAAACAGGCTTCGGCGTATATCGTTCTACGCAACTAGGCCACATCCCCTTTTTTTTATTACTATATCTGTTGGTTGGCCCAAGTATAAAACCACCCCCGCTCGTTCTTTTGCGGCATTTGGTCCCAACTTTCTAAAAATAGTCGACGCCGGCCGGAAACGGCACGCCACTTCTCTACCTGATCTAAGAGGAGAAGGTTGTTTTTTTTCCGTGCTCCTCTCCTTCTGCACAAAGGGCCTGACGGTCCGGGTAAACCGGCTGGATTGCGAAACGGCTATCTTCTTCGACGGGGTGCATTTGCTATTCCAGCGTTAAAACCGGCCCCGAAGATGGACTCGACAGTTCGACCGCCCCAGGGCGCCGGTGGTAACAACCTACAAGTTTACGGCCTCCTCATACGATCAAAAGCATGTTGTAGCATTTCTGGCGTAGTGGTTGCACATTCTTCAACAATTTTTTGTTCCAGTTCTTGCAAATTATGTACAAGAGTTTACTATTTCTTATTTTCTATTTTTTAAGTAAAGGAAACACAAATTAGTCCAGAACCTCTCTGCATTGACCGTGAAATTGAAAAAAACCGGCGCAGTTATTCTTCTGCGAGAAACTGCCACCCAAACACCAATTTTCTGTGGATGTAGTGGAGATTCAACAAAAATTTGCGAATTATTAGTGTTCCACATTCGCATATTTTGAGAAGTGACGTAACCCGAAGACGAAACCACGCTTCATCAGAAAAAAATGTCTAATTTAACAAGTCCTCGTTCATCAAATTATTGAAAAACCACTGTAGAATCCTGTCGACATTAAGTGAAGATGCGCAGCAACGCTATTTCGTTCGACCGTTCTGTGGTTCAAGCAGGTCCAGTTATTAGTATACCCCGTACTCTGATAGATTGCACGTTTTTTGACAGAAGACAGACACAGAAACAAGTGTGGCGGGAATTAATCTGCAAGGCTGCAACGGTTTTCTACATAACGTGAAACAATTGAGATGGAGAGTTTAGAACTTTTCACTGCGTCATGTTTTGGAACTAGAATTTAAAAACGTGCAATCTATCAGCGTACGGAGTATAAATAAGAGTCATTGTTATTGATTGGATAATAATAATTTGATTTTTACTAAGATGAAATTATTAATAGTGTTGTGTATGATTATAGCTGACATCATTTTAAGTGCTATATTACGTTAGTTTTTTATTTGTAGTATTGAAATTGTTCTACTTTATTGTGTTTTCAGCTCCAAATTTCAAGAAATGTAACCGCAGGCAACTTGATTTGAAAGAATGTGTTTTCGAAGCGGCTCGCCATGGCATCACACAATTAACACGACCCTACCGAAAACTCAACATTCCCAGCTTCAACCCTCTGAAGATAAGAGAACTGTCGACACATTCTGAGAGAGTTTTAGTTAATATGAGCGAACAACTGACGAACTGCAAATTCTTTGGTTTGAATAATGTGAAACTTGAGAAATTCGAGTTCGTGTCAAAAAATCGCTGTTGTCATGTTACAGTGAATATTGTTTTAGATTCGACTTAGACCAGAAAACACTTGATGCGGCTGCCCTTTTTCCTAAATTTGAAAGTTTTTGTGACTACAAAATTGATGGTAGAATTATGTTTGGAAAAATCAACAGTAGAGGAAAAAGTTTCATAATTTTTGGTAAGTTATTTTACTATTGAGCTCACTTACTGGTTGCAATGTTTTAGAAAATGTTAATAGTTCTTTCCACATTACGTACGACGAAATAAAAAAAGGCACACAAACCTATGTTAAAATAAGAACGAGTACGTGCGATATGTATGATAAACCGAAACGGATTCATTTTCAAATTGACAACATCATTGATGGTGACGAAGAAGCCAGTAGTAGAATAAACCAACTTATAAATGACAACTGGAAAGATATTTATGATGACGTGAAAGACGATTATTTACAACTTGTAAATGAATTGTTAGTAAAATTAATGACTGTTAAGGACAAGATATGACAAATTTATAGTATTTTACAGTAGAAGTCCGTTAGGATAGCCTTTACTGCCGAGCCAGAGACTTTGTGAGACGAGCTCGCAGACCGAGTCGAATAATACTGGCGAGGCTGTAAAGGCCCTAACGGACGTGTATTGTACAATAGTTTTTGTAATATCGCTACGATTCGTTCACAATTATCTTTTTGAAATACATTTTTTTCAACGCCATCGAAAAAACCGAATGATTAATAAGTGTGCGGAGGACGTCGTCATGTCAACCGTTGTTTGTGAAAAAAAATTGTTTCAATGTTGTTTGTCAGCGTTGTTCAACGCTTAACTTTCCGTTGAAAATAAATGAATGAAATCAATAAAAAATCGCAATCAAGATATGCCCGATGTCCGGAAGTGAGGTATCGTTATTGCCTGCAAAATCGTGCTTGTGTTAGTCTTAAAATTGTGAAGCATCATCTTCGATCTTGTCTACATTTGCTGCTGTTTGTCAGATTTGTTCAACACTTAACTTTCCATTGAAAATAAACGACTGAAATCAATAAAAAATTGCGATCAAGATATTCCCGATGTCCGGAGAGCAAGTGAGGTCAAAGTTATTCCCTGCAAAATCGCGCTTATGTTGTGGTGTTAAAAGTCTGAAGCATCATCTTCGATCTCGTCTACATCTGCTAGTGGCATACGGATTTCGATTAATTCTAGGTGTGTCCCATAACATTAAACATTAATAATTATTGTACCAATTGTAAAAAAGTTGCAAAATAAAGTTTAGATCTACGTTGCTATAGTTATTTAGTCATTCATAACGGCCACTCCCGCTCATAACGGACACCCTTAACGGACTCCGGCCGTTATGAGGTTGTTTACATGGTGACAAACAGTCCGGAAAGCCACCTTTAACAACTAGATATTACAAAAAATAATTATCGTGACAACACTAGAAAAAAAAGAGTGGAAAAATTCGAATACATAATTTGCATGATTCTTAGGTAATTAAGAATTTAAATTTATTTTTGTTCGACACTGTCAGAATTTGAGAATTTTGTTCTGTGTGAACGGATTTTGATAAATTTGACAACTTGTGAAAACGAAACGTTAAGTTAATTTTAGAGATTTCGAGCCTTTAAGGGGCTTCTCGAACAAAAAAACGTTGTATTCAACTCGTTCTTGTGTAATTTGGGCTCGTTTCACTCGAGTTTTAAACTGGCCCACTCATGCCAAAAAAAAAAAGCCCAAATTACAAACGAACTCGTTAAATAATATTTTTTTCTTCCTACACTATGGTAAAGTTGAATTTTACCGTCTCCATAGGGACGAGAAAGTAGGTGTTTCTACGGCTAGCCTTGCAAAAAAAAAACACAAATGGCTAGGCAGTAATTTTTTTTTACTTTTTTCCATAGAGGGCGCTGCAATAATATTTACAAAAAAAAAAGATTTTTACGATTTTAGGTAACTTTTTTGGTTCAAACAAAAGCCGTATTCTTTTTATAAAATAATCTGCTTAATAAAATCTAATATAAGTAAATTTTTATTTTAAAATTACCAACAGATATAGATTTCTGCAGAAAGTGGCAAGCAAATGGTTATTGTTGACAGTTTGTTGACATACAAAAATTATTGCAGTCATGTTGTGTAGGAAGAAAAATAATGTGTAAACCTTGGCGGCAAAGTAATTTTTCCAGGCTTCAAGAAGTGTCCAGGCTCGCTAAAGCTCGCCTGTACATTTCTTCTTTCAGCCTGGAAAAATGTCACTTTACCGCCTAGGTCTACAATATACTATTAATCATTATTGCCGACTTTGATTATTTCGTGGTATATATTTTACATTAATCAATTAATCATAATTTTTGTCTCCTGTTTTAACACTTCTTAATTAGTTCTACAATCGACAATGATGGAAGACAAGATTTCTACATAAAAATGCTTAAATATTAATGATTTAATTGATATTTTATTAATATTCCTCAAATATAAAACGTAATAAAATTGACATTCGCTGCCTACTTGAAAATGCAAACTAGTTCTACTAGATAAATAAAAGAATGCGTGCGAATAAAAATATCTTGATCTACAACAATTTGCTTCAAATCTTCGAGGTGATGATGGCGGTAACCAAGTGCGTGAGCGTTCTCTGCTTGCTTGTGGCGTCTACAGCCAGCGTGCAATTACGTAATTCTTTCGCTTTAATTCAATTACAACGATTTTAAGTGTTTGTTTCAGGCTCAAATTTTCAAAAATGTAACCGCAAACAACCCAACCTGAAAGAATGCGTATTTAAAGCAGCCCAAAACGGTATTTCTCAATTGACTAGAGCTTTCGACGATGTCAACATAGCAAACGTAAATCCACTGGAAGTACCAGAAATGACTATTGATGCCGGAAAGAGACCTGTAGCAGTCACACAGAAATTCAAAAATTGCCGAATGTCCGGTTTCCATACAATGAAGCTTGATAATTTCGAGTGAGTAAATACTGAGTTTATGAAGGAAATTTAAAATTTTCTGTAGGTTTGACTTTGATAAAAAAACAATACACATTGTTGGGACATATCCAGAAATCAAAAAATAGTGCCAATATGAATTTGATGGTAAAATTTTGCTTTTGCCAATAAAAGGGAGGGGACCCAGTACAATAATTCTGAATAAGTTGGTTTGTTTATGTTTATACATGATCTAATTGGGTTATTATAGAAAATCTCCATATAAGACATCCTTTCGAATATGAAGAAATAAAAAGGAAAAATAAAACTTACATAAAGATGCTCTCATGTAACGTGACTTTGAACCCTGAGTTAATATCATTCAATTTTGAAAATCTTTTTGATGGTAACAAGGAATTGGGTGACAATACCAACCAAGTACTTAGCGATAACTGGAAAGAAGTGTTTGACGATGTGAAAAATGAAAAATGGCGTTATGTTAATCAGATTTTATTATTATCAAGTTAAATTATTTTCAGAATGCTCAAAAAGGTGAATGGTTTTTGGATGATTTTGAAGCACTAGTACGCGAAATATACGTTCGCGGTCGCGAAATGTCGTTGTGAAGGTAATGAGTTCAAAAAGGATATTCTTATTAAATATTGGGTTGACGTAGGTCAGTTATTGACATCTTGACAGACGGTGGAGCAGTGTATTAATAATCGTGTGTTTGTTGTTAAATCGTTTAAAATGCCAAATTTTACAAATGTGGAATTAACGGATGGTCTCGTAGGGTGTGGTGGGTGGCAACGCGGCGCAAGCGTAAATACCGGGAACAGTTTCCAGAAAGGGTTGTACTTAACCAGGAGATGACGTGCAGCGACAACAGTTTTGTGAACAACTGCTGTAAAAATGTGTAAAACAACTAGAATTTTTACGTGTTAATTTATTTACAAATGAGTCAGGATTCACTCGAGATGGTGTTTTTAATGTTTAATTTACAAAACACGCACGTATGGAGCGATGATTGGATGATCTATATGCAATTCGTTCTGCCCGTCATCAACTGTCAATTTTCTTTTAATGTTTGGGCAGGTATTGTTGGTGATAATTTCACTGAACCACGCAATCGAATCGAATAGTTTAAATGGTGAACAATACCTTCGATTTTTGAATGATACTTTGCTTGAATTGCTGGATGAAGTGCCCTTAGACATCATGCAAAGAATGTGCATCTGAATCCAGTTAATCATGCATAGAATGTGGATATTGCCCGCCAAGTTATCCAGTGGTTGAACCAAAACTACCCTAAAAGGTGGTTCGGACGAAATGGCCCAATGCTTTGTGATTTTTTTGTTATTATTTTTTTAAACTTTAATATCAAAATAATACCAGCAGAGTAATTTTGATATCAACAAAATTTCAGAACAATCAGAGTTTCGGTTTCCATTTCTTACCAAATCCTTTCTTCACTTGTTGAATTGTAGCTGATCGACTGAAGTAGAAAAGGATAATAAAGTGAGATTGGGAGATTCTGCAGGTCACTCACTAAATCCTCCCAATAAATAAATTTTGCACGGATTTGAGAGGTTTTTAGTTTCAAAAATGTATATTTTGGAAGATCCTTTAATTTGCTATTTTGGTTTGTTGATATCGAAATTATGTCGGAAATACATCGAAGTAATCTATGTGAGTGTCATGTTCTTAATAAAGATTCTGAAATCCCTTTCCGTGTGGCTTTGAACCACGAACGATCTCTCAGGCAGGATCGAAGAACTCATCTTCGTCACCGTCTGGAGGTAGTTCTCGTGAACAAAACCAAAGCGAACGAAGGAACTATCATAAAGTTTGCGTCAAACATTGACATAACAATGTGGCCTAGGTCAAGCCATTCCACAACAACACTAGGAATGGAGAGGTCGACATTTTGAGCAACGCGGTTGTCAAATGCATCAGTTGTAAAATTAGGATCGCTGTGGTTAACGAACTTCCTTCGGATCATCGCTCTGAAGAGAACCAGAGCTCATGTTTCTCAAAAACTAGATATTCCAGTCCTGACTACGGCTGGATTTGTTGTAATTCGGGAGACTCCGCCAGTGTCTAACGTGCTCAACTAGCTGTGGTCCGGAGCAGAGCACAAGATGTGGCCACGCCACACTTAGAGGGAAATGGATCGTTGATAAACAGCTGACACGTGAAAAGAGTGTCTTATAAGTCTAATGACACCTTTCCTTTTTATTCTTCCAGATATTATTCCAAACTTGACCGAGAGGGATAAATTTAAAAAATCAAGGCAATTCAAATATTTGTAAAGTCACATAGTTCGCATCTCAAATTTTTCAATGATGTTTCATGTTCATACATTTACTTATTTAGCTTAGTCACTTGTCTATTAATAACCTTTCAATTTACTAAGCGCGAGTCAAATTTCATTATGTCAAAATGTTCGAATCAAAACCTCAAGATCACCGACCAAGTGAACAGAGAGGAGAGAAGGAACATTTCGAATAAGAGCGAGGACGAGATTATTCGGCATTAAACAAAGTGCTCAGGCGGGAAATTTCTCTTCCCGCATATGTTAGGTAAATAACTCATTATTATTGTCGACAAGGAAAGGAAAATTAAATACAATGGGAATGTACTGGTAATTTTCATGTATTATAGTTTATTATTTATATTTTTTGCATTTTTTTTTTACTTTTCTGCTAGTGCCCCAAATTAGCTGACCGTGGATGGTCCGAACTCACTGACTACCATGTAAAATTGACACAATTCTGTTATTGAAGTTTGATAATCTATCAAGCATATATTGCAAATCTGGTATAAGTATTTGGCTTATGTCGTTCGCCCCATCGTTAATTGCCTTGGACATTGCGAGGAGCTCCTCCACCGTCACCCCACTCTCCCCCTTCTCTAGTTTCGCTATGATTTGAAAATAATGTGCTAACTGAAGAAAAAAATCTTTTAAATAATTAAGGGGACTCTCCGGTCTCCATGCATCGTTTACGACGGTCATCGCGGTCATCATTTTCTTTAGGTCAAATGGTCGAGCTGAATTTGTTGTTTGCAGCTGCCTCCTAGAAAATTGTGGACGGAAAAAATCACTTCTGCCTGAAAATGTACAGCTATCATTTCAGTGCAGCAGGTAAATAAAATCTTATTTTTAATATAAATTCGAATGAAGTGCATACCGTAAACTACTGACAGAAAGTCAGCAGAACAGATAAAAAACACACAAATTACAACGGAAATCTTCATGACTGTACGTTCAGTTCTAAATGTCTAACAATAATCAACAATCACGAGCTTTATACGTACAAACTTCCAGATGAAAATTAAATTAAGTGTGTGATTTTTTATTGTTTTTATTCTCATTCTCGATGATTGGTCATAAATTTGTGGGTTTTATTCAAACAATTCGTTATTAATGACAATTTGATATCTGAAAAATATCTACAACTTTTACAATAACAGGCTGTTACCAGACATAAACAGATATTCCCAAATTGCGAAAATCGGTCTATCACGTCGAAATTAAAGTACATTAAAAAATCAAAAAACCACCAACGTCGCATTTTCCTCGATAATTACTATCGGCATCACTGTCTAGTGTAAAATTTGGTGAGACTTGTAATTTTGAGGTTAAATGTTTATTTAGTGTCTTGTTTTTCTGGGCATGTTCAAAGCAATTGAATTTATTTTGAATCAAATAAATGTCATAATTTATAGTTACCAACATAGTATGAAATAATATCTACCTAGAGTTTTTTAAATTTTACCAACCTAAAGCAACAGGTAGTGGTTTTTTGATTTTTGAATGGACTTTACATGATTTCAATACTTAAGTGTGCAAATTTCCCAAGAACCTTATCATTAGTTCAATAGAGGCCACGCTCATAACAAAATTTTCTAATTTTAAAAAAGAAATTGTTTGACATTTTTTTTTGCTTTTGATAAAGGATAATATTACACCTGGTAATTACAGAAGGATATTTGAGTGGGATCATGTAACGTAATTTAATATAGACATTACTGTTTTCTCAATTTGGTTGTAGGTCGTAAAATTTTATGGTACTATGGCGGACAATAAATTTAGGCCGGCAAATTTCTGACATTTCAAAAAAGTCAATGCAAGCGACCATTTATTGTCATTATGACTGATGTGTCAGTTTGTCAAACTGAAGGTTTTCAAGCTGTTTGGAGTTTCCTTCGCCCTTTTCGTAACTTACAGATCATGACCCACTAGCATAACTGATTTGTAGTAGCACTTCTCTGTGGTGCACGCTTCTTTTCCCAATTTTAATTTTGATTATCGCTGTCACGATGACAAGAATGACAAAAATCGAAAATGGGGTTAGTTGAACATAATGCCAGCTTCACATTTTGATGTCAACTCAATGACAGGCCGGCCTAAATTTATTGTCCGCCATAGTACTTTAAGTTAAAGATCTTGCGGGGCTTAGGTATAAATCCTAGTTTTTTAGACAGTGTTTATATTGTACATTTTACAGATTTGCATTGTACGGCAAATGGCACGCCCCGCTTCCCAACCTTTTGTAAACCAACCATTGTGCCCGTTAATCGCTCAAATATGCAATACAATTTTTCGACCTACAACGAAATTGAGAAAACAATACGTCATTACTCCTAATGACCAAAATACTCAGAGCTTAAACAGGGCATAATAATTTTCCATTATGTTATTAACAAAAATAATAATTAACAAAAAACAAAGAATAACAAGAATTTTTGTTAAAATAAAAATAAATTTTATTTTAACAAAAAACAAAGAATAACAAGAATTTTTGTTACAATTTCTCAACAATTCATCTAATCGGTATAGCTAATTCTCAAACACATTTTGGTCATTTTGTGGCGTTTTAAATCAGGTCAAGTTAATTTTTCTCAACAACAAAATAGTTATTTGTGTATCAAAGCCAAAATGAGCATCTTTTTTGTCTGAGTCTAGGTTTTCTAGTCGAGACTTGAAAACAGGCGAAGACAAAAGGCACTTTTTGGCCGAGGTGCACATTAAATTTTGTAGGCAACCGCACGAACTACAAAGCAAAAGACAAAAGACAAATGTCTTACTTGCTTTCTTTTCACAAAACCGAAGAAATATAAATCTTCGACTTTATGGTCGACATTTTCAATGTTATACAGGTCTCCAGATTTTTTCGGAAGCAAGTCTTAAGGTACTATATCTTTAGAAGGTAGAGGTAATTTGAATAGAGAAGAACCTGTCACATGATCTTTGCTGCGCCTTGAAGTGGAAGGGACACCGAGTGCAGTGGCGTAGCAAATTGTTTTTTCCCAGCTGTTTGACGTTCGATTTATGTGATAATATTTATTGATACTAAAAATTATATAACATTACCTATTTCAGAACCTGTTAGCTGAAATTAAATGACTCCACACCTGCGTAAGTGCGCACCTGACTCGCCACCTGCCCCTAAAGAAAGAAATGGACTAGTCCGCTCGAGTCCGACCAAATTTCGTCTCTTACGCGTATCACGTGACAGGTTCTTTTCTATTCAAACTACCACTAGCGCCATTCCGCTCCACAATTTTTCGCCTCGAAATTAAAAGAGAGGACATTATCGATAAATTCCATGAGTGTGATAAAAATAGAAGTACACAATTTAAAGGAATTTTTGTACCGTGTCAAAACAGATTAACTTAACATTGCTCGAAATTAAAAGAGAGGAAGATATATCTCTGCACCGTTGGCGATACCTTTGTGATATAGTACCTTAGCAAGTCTTGTTTTGTAGCGCTTGCTTCATCTGCAATGTTCGGCGGTGTATCAGTCATCGCTTCGTCAATTTCACTGTCGCTGTCGACTCCGTCAACGTTCATTTTCTTACTTTTCCGCCAAATAACCACTACCAGAAGTAAACGATACAACACTTTGCAAATAAAACAATTTGGTTTGGTAAATTTAATTGTCAAATATTCGTTGATTTTCAGTCGGTTTACTCGCTTTTGTCGGTTTCGTTGTGAACTTACTAAATAGACCAACAGATGGCACCACGGTCCATGCCTTGACATGGCCTACTAAATCTGAACTGCGCTGCGCTTATTACGGCCGTGACAAAGCTCAGATTTTCAATGGAGCAATTGATTCCGCTAACCTCAAAAAATCTACCCTTAACCAACTCCATCTGTTAGCGAAATGGAAAAGAAAAATGTAATTTGAATTGAAATTATCCAATCACAATCACATAACGTGTTTATTTTGTTAGGTTAACACTTTCTATTTTGTCATTTTGACGCAAAATAAATGTTCACGAATACGTTTCATGAACGTAAGAATACTTAATAATTACAATAATCAAATTATGAAATCTAATATTTATATTTTATAAAATATAAAATGGAATTGCAAAATCTGAAAATGGATAGAGCACAGTAGAAAAATTTAAGGTAAAACTATCTATCTGCAGGAACACAATACCTTTCTCGTAAGTTTATAATTTTAAAACCTTCCTACTTGTCAGTTTATTCTGAATGGATTTCGTTTTTATGAATCTGTTTTTTTTTTATAAACAAATGTTTAAAATTGGTTTCATTACTAATTGGATAATGACTTTACAAATTTTATCTTTGTTTATCACAGGTAAATATGGAATTCTGTATTAAATGTGGATGCAAAGTAGTAACCAGTGGCTGACAAGGATTTTTTGGAATTAAATATGATAAAATTTGTGTGGCAATATTAGCAAAGTTTTTTAAAAGCCCCACAAATTTACAGACCCCACGGTCTTGAAGCCAAACTAATCGTAACAAGGGTCCTGGAGTTGCTGTAAATAATAAAGAAGAGACATGTATCACAGTGAAATGTTTCATTTAGTTTTTTTTTATAATTTTATTAATTTTGGATTTGGTTTGGAGGTTGCTGGGAATTTGAAAATAACTGTTGTTATTTTCTCCGCATGCAACGCATTATTTTCCCATGTTAGTACTTCAACCATGATGAAATTCAAGGAAATTTAAATTATTGTGGCAATTTAGTTGATTTGTAGTTTAATATCTTTAAAGAGATGGCGCCAGTTAAGGGTAGATTTCATAGACAACACAGTAAACCTATAGAACGCAAACTCCTATGCATTTTTCCCATTTTTTTGGAAACGCACCCACCACAAGCCGTCAGGGGGCGCTGCCGTTTTATAAAAATAAAAATCGCGGAAACTTATGCCAAAATTTAAAAAATTATATTTTGACATATCAAGTCATAAGTAATAAATTTACTATTGTGCGACTTTGCACCCTGCAAAGGAATTATAAACCATGTTGAACTTGCCATAGATTTCCAAATCCAATTAAATATCCTGGGCGTTTTATGGAATGGATTAAAAAGACGGGTAACAAGCAGCTACACTGTGTGTGGACTTCATTTTACCAGCAAAGACTTCGGCCACGAACGCAGATGGCCGTACCCTCGATACAATTTTCTCTCCTTTTCCAGTAATAGTAAAAAAATATTGATAATTATATTTTAACTGAAAAGTACTTTTTATAGAATTTTCATCCGATCTACTGATCTACGACATTTCTACTGAAGACACTATAATTGTGTAACTCCTGTTTTATGTAGTAATGAAGATATAAATTCTTGTGAAAGTTTCAAAAAGAAAACAAGAAAAGCTGAGCATATTCAAAATTATAAAAAGGCAAAATGTCCATCCAAAATTCGGGTTGCAATGTACCGAAAACGTATAAAACTTCATGCAAAATTCGATGTCAAAATAAAGAGCAATGCAATGCAAGGCAAGGATGCGATAAATTTCTGTTTGCCGCAATTAAGGAAAAGAAATACCAAACCAAAATTTATAAAAATGCAATGGAAATGTATCGAAAAAGATTGAAAATAAAAACTTCAAAATAAATGTTGTCTTTTAGTTTCGTAAATAAATTACTTTAAATTAAAATAAATAAAAAAGCCAGGATATCCAGCTGGCTGTGGCTTATTTTGCACCTACCACAAGCCAGTAGATGGCGTCGGGGCACAAAAAACTATGGGAGTTTGCGTTCTATAGGTTTACTGTGTTGTCTATGGTAGATTTTTTGAGGTTAGCCGAATCAATCATTCAGCTAGTTTGTTACGGCCGTAATAAGCGCAGCGCAGTTCAGATTTAGTAGGCCATGTGCCTTGAAAAGTACGTCCGAAAAAGAGTTACTTCTTCTCTGCATGGGAGTACGGAAAATTACCTTTTTCACTAAGGGTGCCTAAAAATAAATTGGTAATGCTACAGACGCTATAAAGAAAACTTTTTGCCCAGATACCGGAAATATATTTTCTACGTCTAGTTTCGGATGAGTCAAAGTTAGAATGTTGTAGGTACGACCCTGTGGGAGCTAGATGAGTGACATTCAGGAAGTCGTGGGGTTAGCTAGTAAAGTAACGTGGGGACAACGGTCACTTAGCGGAGGCGGACCCAGTGGCGGCTCGTCAGGGTAGGCAAGGTAGGCGCCGCCTACCCAGACTTTGCCAAAGATATAAATTTATTCAAGTTAAAATTTATTAATAAATATAATTTAATAACTCTGAAATGTAATTTTTAATTTTTGTTTGTCTACATTATCGAATGTTTTATCCATTAGCAGCGCGCAATGAATCTCCGCCAATAACTTTGCACTGTCTACCAATACTTGGGCTTGAATCATGTGTGCTACGTTATCGTAAGCGAGGGCAGGCGACTGCACGCCTAAGCTAAATTTCATCTGAATTTTGCGAACGTGAGAGATTACCCTCTCTCTCGCATTTCTCTTTACACTGTGTCAGAGTGAAATTGACGTGAGGGCAAAATATGTCAATATAGCGTTTAGAAGGCAACTGGATCGGTTGCCTTTGCGGCTTTCCCACCGATTCGTTTTCTACCTAGTCTGGGGTGCATGAGTTGTTGCTTCATTTTCTTCAAAATTCAGATGATTTTACAGATGTTATAATAAGTACATTTTCATTTATAAAGGATAGACATTTACAAAAAGTAGGTAACTTGGTATGTATTGTTAACTTGTATAAACCTCGTGACAAATTATTCAAGGAAAGAAATAAAATCAACTTACTTTTCATTAATAAGCAAACTTGTAACTTGTAACTATTAGTATTATTATAAGTTACTGAATAGTAGTTTTGTAAACATATAATTTTTGTGACCAAAAACATAATTAATGAATATTCCATTGCTTGAAAATTTGGAAGTGGCAGAAATTGATAATGAAAACTTTCGTGTTCCGCGTGCTCCACATAACCCCTTTCTTGGATTGTCGGAAGCAAATTTTATTAAGGATTTTCGTTTATCAAAAAATTTAGATTAGATTAGAACCTTTTATGAGACCAAAACGAAGAGCAACAGATCTCGACATTCAAACAAGAGTTTTAGTTGCCCTAAATTTTTATGCAAGTGGAAGCTATCAACCAATTATTGGATGTAGCAAATACTTAGATGTTTCCCAACCATCTGTTTGTCGTGCAATCAAAGAAGTTACGAATGCTTTCAATAATCCAGAGATATTTCTGTGGCGGTCGTGAAAAAGTAGGTAAGTCAAATAATTTCAAAAATGAGTTAACGATGTTTACACCTTAATAATAAATCATGGAATTAAATAATTCAGATTTTCACAGTTTAAAATTTACTTATATTGAAAGCAAGTACAGGTAGAAAGAAGTTTCTATTTAATTACAGGATTTTAGGAATGATGTGGAATTTTGAATCGTTGCCCTGAAAAATTTACATTTTCGACTTACCTACTTTTTCACGACCGCCACAGATTTAACCGCTGGGTACATTTCCCGAATAACTTTGAACAATTGAATAATGTTAGATTAAATTTTTCACAAAAACATGGATTTCCTGGAGTAATTGGGTGTATCGACTGCACCCACGTTGCTATAGTATGTCCACCGGGCTTCTGTTTTTCAGAAGCCTTTGCCCCCCTTTTTGATGCCTTGGAATCCATTTTACCTCTAACGTCAAAATTTCAGACATAATTTTGCTTGTTATTTCCTTGGTGATATCAATTTGAACCCTGTTGCCACTTCTATTGAACGCTCGTTAACGCCCATCGTTAATTAGATTGCGAATGCTCGTCAAGAATTGACCAAAAATTAATCATTCGTTAAAGTGTAATCGCAATTTATAGTATACGCATTTTAGCGATTGAAGTCAAGAATTGGTCTCCTGGGATGTTACGTGAAACCACCGGATCGCTTTTATCACTCGTTATTTGTCGGTATACATAGCCCGACACGCGTTAACACGAGTATCTATAACCGTTGCTTGATCTCAGACCCTCGCGACCGAGAGTTTGTTACCACCAGCTTCTAAGCCCCCGATGGTGTACCTTGATCTTGTATTCACTAATTAAGCATAGGATTGTCACTAATCAAGTTGTAAAAGTGAGTAATACCTGGGATACGGTTTTGAAGAGGGTTTTTATCCGTCCCTGCCTGTGATAATTGCATTATAATTTGATTCCTTATTTGTGCAAACTTTATCTTGTAATTTTTGTTTGTCATTTACCCATTTCTGTACGTTTCAAGGTTGCCAAATTAATATTGTTATTTTGCTTTGCACTGATCTCAGCTAGTTAATTTACTTTAATTCGTTAAACTTAATTTCCGTTATTTTAGATTCGTTCATTTGTCCGCCGGAAGGCAAAGTTATTACAGGCATTTTTCAATAAAAGGTATTTTGCGTTCCTCACATGTGTGTTTTATTTTGCGGTATTCTTCCAAGTGGAACCCTCATCGTTTGCATTCCGAACCATTTCCGCTAAAAGAAAAAACACAACGTAGGGCCCTTCGTTTCGATGACAATCACCATCACACTTGTATCAGTTTTGCGCAGATTCGAATATTTGGCGGAAAGAAGTAATGTATTAGATCATTACAATACAATAAATTATAAAAATTGCAGACCAGATGCTGCGAATGAAACCTGATTTTGCTTTTTTTTTATTCCGATGAGCATATAAAGCGATCAGTGTAACAAAACATATAAACTCTATCCACTCATAGATTGCTCGACATAAATGTTACTAAAAATGTTCACTTACGCTATAACAAATAGATCCAGCGCGAAATTTAAAAAAATGGAAAGAGCAGGTTTACACGTGATGTTTTATTATTATTCTGCATGTTTGCACTTAGGAAAGACTAAAGAAAACTTCAGTACAGTAGGAGTAATATATTAGGTTTTATTAATACAGGGTATTTCACGAGTGATAATGTGCCCGACGGAATAAAAAATGCAACCCACAATACATTTTCGAATTTCCGAAAAAGCTCGCTATTGAAATTAAAATATCCAGCTTTTTTCGGAAATGGCTAAACACAAGCAAGAGGTTATTTAATATGTACTCCTATTTAATGCATGAACAAAAAATACCTCTGTATCATTTTCGATGTTTGTAATGTCACTAAAAGTGTGCATAATGCTAGATTCTTGAGGCACGCACTCACTTCACAAATTTAAAAAAATCAACAAAAAATCGCAACGGAACAGATCAAAATAGCAACACGATCAAAACGAATAACTTTCAAAACCAGAGAATCGCAAAACAAAGCTCTGAAGATGAAAAATCGCAAATCTAAATGCTTAAACCACTTGACAGAACTGACAATTTCAAATTTCAAGTGTCGTATAATTTATTTTTCGCGTGGGTTTTATAACAACCAATGAGAATCAGTGGCGCGAATGCTTCAAGATATTACCAACACAATCTATAATACTTTCTTAATATTTTAATGTTATGGTTTGAGGATTTTGTTATCTAAGGATATTTAAAATAGCTATTTATGCACCAAGGGCGTTACAACGATGATTACGCCTGGAGAACGATGAATCCAGCTCGAGGGCTTTAGCCCGAGAGATGGATATCGTTCGATGGGCGTAATCATTCGGTCATTCGGTGACACCGTGGTGCATACAAGATTTTATTTTTCACTATACGTGTTCTTAAAAAAAAAAAAAAAAATTGGCATCTTTGCAATTATGAATTGATGAGGGCGTTATGAATTCATTACGCCCGCTTATTCTTATTACGCCCTGTTTTATTCTCCGGTTGTTATGGACATGTTTACGTATTTCGTATCCTAGGAGTTATCATGCAATTATACTAAAGTGAAAAATAAAAATGTATTCTATCAGTGGACGTAGTCTAGAATTTGTTTGCTAATATATAATTTTACGACTTGTGTAACACTTAATTAAAATAACATAAATCACTGAAAATTTAATCTAAATAGTAATGATCTGTAAATTTACAAGCAAAATAAATAAATAAATAAATAAATAAATCCGAGCCTATTCAAATTAAACGGGGAATTTATCAAGGAGATTCTTTAAGTCCCTTATGGTTTTGTCTAGCCATTAATCCTTTGACAAATCTATTAAATAGCACTGGATATGGTTTCAATATTAGACTTAATAATACCACACTATCCAAATTAAATCACCTTCTTTATATGGATGACATAAAACTTTATGCATCAAAAAAGAATCACATTTTATCTTTACTAACAATAACTGAAAATTTCTCAAATGATATTGGGATGAGTTTTGGTATTGATAAGTGTAAAACGCAATCAATATGTCGCGGTCATTATGAACATTTAGAATATATAACTCAAGGAGAAATCATTAAAAATTTAAATAAAGGAGAATTTTATAAATATTTAGGTATTAATCAATCAAATCATATTCAACATTCAATTATAAAAGAAAATTTAGAAAAACAATTTTATTTAAGAATTAAATCTAATTTAAAATCAAAATTAAACGGTAATAATTTAATTAAAGCAGTTAATACATATGCTGTTCCATTACTGACCTATTCTTTCGGTGTTATAAAATGGTCCAAAACTAATTTACAGAACATAAACATTAAAACTAGAGTTCTTTTTACTAAATTTAGTAAACACCATCCTAAATCTGCTATTGAAAGATTTAATTTACCACGCGAAAACGGTGGTAGGGGTTTTTCAAATCTAGAAATACTGCTAAAAAATCAAATTGCTTCACTAAAAAATTATTTCCTCAATAGAGCTCGTGATAACACCTTTTTCAATGCTTTGGTTTCAGCCGATAAAGGCTACACACCTTTAAATTTAAGTGATAATATAATTTCAGACATTGTTAAGCCAAATATACCTGACACAATAGCAAATATAAAACAGAAGTCTTTACATGGGAGATACTTTAAAGAACTGGAACAACCAGAAGTCAATATTCAGGCCTCTCATGCATGGCTTAAGAAATCAAATATTCACCCTGAGACGGAGGGTTTTATATTTGCAATACAAGATCGTGTTATAAATACAAGAAATTATAAAAAACACATATGCGGTTTACAATCGATAATTGATAAATGTAGGATTTGCGGAACTGAAGGGGAAACAATTGAACACATTATTTCTTCTTGCACCGTTTTGGCTCAAAGCGAATATAAAAAACGACACGATATATTCGCTAAAATTATACACATGAATTTAGCTGTTAAATTCAATTTATTAAAGAATACACAACCACATTATAGTTATACACCAGATATATCTTTTAGATATAGCTGTTCCAAATTCACATAATATAACACAGACATATAACACAAAAATTAATAAATATTTAGAGCTGTCCGTTGCTATGAGAAATCTTTGGTGTTTAGAAAAAATTTCGATTTTACCACTTGTAATTTCAGCAACGGGAATAGTACCGCAATCTCTTTTTAAAAATTTAAAAATTCTGGATTTAGATAACACATTGGTAGTTGAAATTCAAAAAGGTATATTATTATACTCATGTCACATCGTGAGGAAGTTCCTTAACATTGACACAGAACATAATACACAACAAAGTCATAATGCGGAGGCGAGACGCCGGTAATTATGTTGATAAGCACTGCACTATTACTTGATAGTAATATCCGTAATAGTGTATGTACTCCGGCAAAATTGCCGTGCCGCCGGGTGGAGGTAGAATTTTAAAATATGGACCCACTGTGCATTTATAAATTTTGCTCACAATTGACATAAACGTTAGTTGGTACATGTAAGTAATCAATTTAATATTCACCTTCCAGTTTTCGTTCCTTATATTTGTTTTATCACAGTTAATAAACACCAAAAATATCATTAAGGGTAGAAGTGAGTCTTTCTTTGCTAAGCCCAGAGATTGCAGACCGAGGCGAAGTCGAGGTCAGCAACTGGGCGACCTTCTACCCTGAATGAGTTAAGTGAGTCGGAAGCATAAGATGTAACTGATGTAGACGTTGATGCCTCAGCTTCACAAGAAGAAAGTAACCTGTTCATTGATGAACCAGCAACTTTTTCTCCCAGAATTAATTTTGACACTTTTCAGTCCTAAATATAGCTTTACGCTACAGAAGACGATCGCCAACCTCCCAGCTTCTTCAAAGTCACGAAATCAATGCCCAGTGTATATTTTCGGGTTCAGCAGCTTCAAGTAGTTAGCTACAATTCTAGGCATTTTACCAAAGGAATGTATTCGAACCCTCTGTATGGTGCACTTCTGATTTCGATAATCAACCAAGAAGTACCTAGTCATGTTGCACGTTTAATGGACGAAGTACTGCATATTTTCTATATAACTTCAGTGCATTAATAGCCTCACCATCTGCTGCTGGAATGTGTTTTTGTATCCGAAAGCGTAATAAATAAAGAGGAACCCTGTTCCACAATGTCTCCAACACGCAGAGAAGGAAGTTCCTCTCTTCTGCACACCCCGCAGATCCCGAACAGCAAGTATACAATCATTATAGTCAGCCTCCTTCAAAAATGTGTTCACTTCCTCTCCCGTTAATACTTTAGATTTTTTTGCCTCGTATCCTACTGCATTACGTTTTAAAAACGCTGTAACTTTCAAAAACGCACCAATGTCAATATTTTCCTTTACATTCAAAGTCGCCTTTAACATCGAAAATTTAGACTACACTGACGATGCTTTCAGGACTTGAGTATAAAAAAAAATAAACAACTAAAAATACCGAACTGCAAACTTACTATACAGGGTGTTTCTGAAATAGGTGCATTAATTTAACTGGTAATAGAACTCGTCAAAAGGAACAACTTTTCTATCTACCATTTTGCCGAAAAACGATGTTTAATTACAAAAAAGGATTGGAGAGAATTTTCACTAAAATAGCCCTACGCCACTAAATACTGCAATGGCTAATTGAGATCAGCGCTAATATGAAAAAAACATCCATTTTCATCCAGAAAACGTGTTTTAACGCCGAAATCGAAATTCAAATAAATCTACCCGTATAGCAAAAAATCCACTTCCTAATAATCTGGTTGTTTCACGTTTTTAGGAAAATCTTTCCTAGTTTTTTAAGCCATTACGCAACGTTTTTCGCCAAAATGGCAGAGAGAAAAGTTGTTCCTTTTGATGAGTTCTATTACCAGTTAAAATTAATGCACTTTATTCTTTTACACCCTGTATACATACCTTTTCATGCAGGTAAGTTAAAAAATTGCATCTTCATCCACGACCATCACGTGGATTTTTGCTTTCCACTCACTAAAGAAGATATAGGTACCCTTTCTCGTATTGTTCTCGAGATTTAGCAGGAAGTAAATTTAGAACAATATTTTTAGCTTTCTCAGTAATTGCTGCTGGATTTTCATTCATTTTGACGTGTTTACGTATTCATCTGTTGTTGCCTTAACACCTATCTCAAAACTAACTATGATGTTCATAACTGTAGGTATTTAAATTAATTTGGTAATTTAGAGAATTTATGCAAAAAAATCTTGTATGCACCACGTACGCAAAAGGTTTTATAAAACTCATGTTTTAATATACTATTTTGTGACTCCTCTCATTAAAGACTCGGTTCCTACGTCGCCTCGTCATTAATTACGATTCGTCCCCTAAAACCCTATTTTGCATAGGTACTTGATACATAAATAGATAGCTATTACGGTACTATTGGGAGCAAAAAAAATGGGACATCAAAATCACTTTCTTCAATTTTAATGTGAAATGACCCTTATCTGTTTCTAACCCTACTTTGAATTGTTTGACGTTGTCATTAAGTATTGTAGGTTGTAGGGAATGAGTGTAAGTAAGCACGTATTGCATATTTATTTATTGCAAAGTCCCAATCAAAATCTACCTTTATCAAAAGAAGAGGGCATTTAGAAAAGAAAAATAGGAGCATAAAATAAATTTTTAAACTGTCAGCTAGAATAGTGTCAAATTTTTATAACAATAATAATCAAAGGCAAAATGACAATGAAGCTTCAACTACATCGAATTTTTCAAAACTGACAGAAATTTGATGTCCCACTTTTTATGCTCCCAATCAGGCTGTCACTTGTGTTTTACCTGGCGTTGCCATACTAACATACTAACGTTGCCATTGTCCAGCGAGAGATTGGTTGACATAAAAATCACTAAATTCTATGTAGAAAAAGTAGTCCCTAGCGCATGTAAAATTTGAAATATATCCTTCAAGCAGTAACATTTTTGCCCCGAAATTATGTTCTAATTAATATATTCTAGTGAATTTTGTAGTGTTGGGTTAGAAATCTACAAAATTAAATATCCCAATCTCTCGCTGGACGAAGTATACAAAGCTCGACCGTTACCGAACTTTACATGCTCGCACAGATAAAAAGCCGCTATCGCTCACTGGTTAGGTACTGTGCTCACATGTAAAGTTCTATCTTTGATTTTATATTATTAGTAATATAAAATCAAAGGTTCTATGTAACGGTCTTGGATCGTAAATAACTATTACTAGATTTTTTTTTGTATTTAACTTCTATTCTTCATCAGCAACTACCCATATTTTTTTCACATGCATTTCGAGGACACCTGTATATTGCTGAGATATAAAGTAGATAATATGTAATGTTTTCCTTTATTTTAATAAAAAAAAAATTACTGCTATGTACAGTCGCGAGCAATAAATTTTGGTCGTTAATGTCATTCTTTGACGCATTGGAAAATGTTCCTTTGTAAAACGTTCGTAAATATCATAATCTATCATCATGTTGTACGACATTATTATTATTAGGCAGAATATAGCCTAAGGGAGTCCGTTTCGGCTCAGGGACGCGAGGGTCGCGGGTTCGATTCCGACCCAGGGCGGAAAAAAGAGAGGCTATATTCTATCTCTGATTCGGAAGTCACGTTAAGCCATTGGTCCCGGTCTATTGAGTTGGTCATCACGCCCCTCATAGATTTGTAAACCAGTCCTAGACTGCGTAACAACATTTTTTTTATTTTATTATTATTATTATTATTATTGATTTAAATTGTTGCTGAGGAAAACCTATTTAGCAACTTAATGGTTGTATAATTCTGTATATTGGACAATTGTGTACTGATTTATTCCAGCGTTTTGTCATATTGCTTCTTAAAAGCACAGACATTAGTGCTGTCAACGACTGTGTTATCTAATTTGTTCCAGGTTGCAAATGCGCGGTTTGTTAGGAAATATTGTTGAGAAGATGTCTTAAATTTCTCTTTCTTAAGCTTGTATTGGTGTCCCCGTAGTCGAGGGTCCGTTTGCATGTCTATGAACTCCGTGGTGTCACCTGGCCATATATTGTGTGTTAATCTATATATCTGGATCATATCTGCTCTATCAAATCTGACTTCTAATTCAGGCAATTGTAAAATCTTTAACCTCTTTCTGTAGGGCTTATGTTTAAAGCCTGTCGGCCATCTTGTCGCTGCATGTTGTACTCGGTTAAGCGTATGTATATCCTTCACATGATAGGGTCTCCAAACTGATATCGTATACTCTAAGTGGGGCCTAATGTACATTTTAAATAACTTTGAACATAATTCAGGACTTGGTTTAGAGAAAGCTCTTTTGATTGAGTGAAAAACCCCAGAAGCCCTTCTAGCGGTTCTGGCGCTCTGGTTGCCCCAATTCAACTTGTTATTAACGAGGACGCCCAGATCATTTTGATTTTCAACTGCAGTTTTGTCTCGGTTTCCAAGTTGATATAATTTTTTTGGATTGTTGAAACCAAGATACATGACGGAACATTTGTCCGGATTCAAGGGTAAACACCACTGATCACTCCATTCAGTCACAAAATTTAAATTAATTTGTAGCTTGTTAATATCTCTGCATTCATTGCATGAACTAAAGATTTTTACGTCATCTGCGTAAGCTGCAAAAGGACATTGTAATCTGGCAAGCAAGTCAGATGTGTAAAGAGTGAACAATAGCGGACCAAGGACCGAGCCCTGCGGCACGCCACTTATAACGAATTTCTTGTCTGAGAGCACAGAACCCACTTTAACTGCAAACGTTCTAGAGGACAGAAATGCCGCAATCCAGTTCAGGACATATCCATTGATGCCCCTGTTGGTTTATTGGTACAACGTTTTTATTTCGTAGAAATTCGAGTAATTGTCTAACTAGCAGCACTTTCTCAAATAGTTTGCACGTGCTAGATGTTAGACTAATCAGCCGGTAGTTTCCTGCCTTGCACTTATCTCCCTTTTTGAATATTGGCGTTACAACGGCTTCAAGCCATTGTGTGGGCAATTTGCCACTTGTTAACGATGTCTGAAAGATTTTGCATAGAGGGCCAATCAAATTTTGGGAGCATAACTTAATAGTTTTCGAAGTGAGACCATCAGGGCCAGGTGCAGAGTTTACAGGTAAATTGCTGACTTCATTTAAAATTATTTCTTCTGTAAATAAGACATTGGACAAAGTGTCGGAGGGTGTGACATGACATAAGGATGAATAATTGTGGGTATGTTATTGTTTGAACTGGTGTTAAACATTGATGCAAAAACCCCTGCCAAAACGTTTGCAGTTTCGAGGCTGCTACCACACAGAATTCCTCTAAGATTATGAACGATTGGGACACTGACTCTGGAGGAGAGATGTTTACGCAGATATCCATAAAATGCCTTCGGATTATTTAGTAAGTTATTTTCAAATTTGGTTTTCTTTACATTAATGACATTTTTCAGGTGATTAGAAAAATTGCGGTGAATGTCGTAATCAGATGGAGCACCGGAGCGCCTGCAATTCCGCCAGAGCTGCCTCTTATGATTTATCATCTTGAGTAGAGAGTGATCAATCCATGGTTTGGACACAACTTGTTTATGCGATTTGATGTAACTATTTTTTTCCAGGTATTGGTTGATTGTAGAGAGAAAATATTGCCATTGCAAGTTAACACAGTGCAGTTGGTAAAAGGAGGACCAGTCATGCCCGGCTAAGTCGTCATTAACAGAAGCATAAGATATTTTTTTATAAGTTTTTATTTCAATTTTGGGTGTATTGTACCTACACTAGGACTTGTGTATCAAACGTTATTCTACAATGATCAGAGATGCCAATTGGGTCGCCAACATTAACTTGTGATATCAGATCTGGGTCTGTTGTTAATAAAAGATCTAAAATGGATGGTTGTTGATACTGTCTAAAGCGAGTGGGTTCAGAAATTAACTGCGATACATTATTGTGGTTGACCATTGAAATAAAGTCACTTTCACGGCTGCTTGTCGATTGATATATCCCTTCACTCCATTTGATATTGGAAAAATTTAGGTCACCTATCACGACTAATTAATTGTCATTTTTTTCTCATTTTTTTGACACTCTGTTGACAAGGGCATAATCAGGCAGGAATTTTTTTTTTAATTTTTCACAATCTAATCAAATTTTGAAATGACATTGACGACCAAAATTTATTGCTCACAACAGTAGAATTAGTTTATTGGGGATTAAAATTCACTCCTCCAAAAACATTAATCTGTAATAATTTATGCTCATTGATGGAGGCAAATCAATTTTAAAACGTGATTTATTGACAGCGACGAATGATAAATCTTTTCTATAATTTTTTTCTAAATTTAGCGTGGTAATTTTTTTTGTTAATGTAGTATACACTATTCTCCAAAATTAACATTAGATCGAGTTAAATTTATGTAATAGAAACAATTAAGAAAGTTAGTGTTAAATATCTCAACAAAATTAAAAGACGGCCACTGCCACTAAATAAAACAAATCGTAATATGTTAAATGTTTTACTTTTCTCCATTTATCAAAATTTGGGGAGCAGTGTACTTCATTTAGGTGATAAAACTCAAAAATTTATGACCAATCATCGAGAATAAAAATAAAAACAATAAAAAATCACACATTTAATTTAATTTTATCTGAAAGTTTGTATAAATATCGTGATTGATCGTTAGAAATTTAGAATTGAACATACAATCATGAAGATTTCAGTTGTAATTGGTGTATTTTTTGTCTGTTTTGCTGACTATCTGTCAGTAGTTTACGGTATGTATGGATTTATGTTATGATAAAAATAAGATTCTATGTATACTATTTTCAGGTAGAAATAAATTTTTCCGTCCACAATTCTCTAGGAGGCAGCTGGGATATCAAGGAAATTTACCAGAAATACCTGAAGAAATGTCAGCAATTCTTAAATTAAACCATCCATCGGAAAGCATAGTTCCTAGTGAATTGTTGCAGAATCATTTTTCTAAATTGAAAGCTGCAGCTGATATAGTGGTAGACATGTTTTATAAGGGAGAGACTCTAGATCAAATGACACCCGAGGACCTCGCATTCATCGAGGCGTGTCAGGAGGAAGGGATGTACCTACTCCGGGTAATATCATCACATGTGTCACCGGACAAAGCTGCTAACTTTGCATCAATATATGACGACCTAAACAAAGATTTCATCCGTAATGCAGTGGAGCAAGCGGAGAAAAATCCAAAATACCCAGATTTTCTTGCATGGAAAAGTGGATGATAAACTATAATCCAAAAAAAAATTACCAGTATATTCCTGTTGTATTTTATTTTCCTTTTCTTGTCGACAATAATAATGAGGTTGATAAAAATATACTCGTGAAAAAAGTATCGACTTCTGTTGACTTCAGAGGATGACAATTATTGTGTGGGTACAATACAAGAAATTTTTAGTCGCCACAAAAATAGAACGTATAAAAATATTAATCTGAATCTGAATATGAATATTTGAAACTGATGCAATTTGTCATTCCGGCATTTGTTATTTGCGTTGAAAGTGTTAATGGTAACTTTCAATTAACCCAACGAACTTCATTTGCCAATGCCTCAACAAAAAATCACCACTGAAATAAAAACCAAGATTTTGGGCGATATCAGCATCGAGCAATTCATTTGGTGCTGATCGTATACCATTGTGTAAAATCTTGCTGTTTCTTTTGATAATAAGAAAACCAACGAAATCTGCATCTAATGTCAACATTCTAAGAATGTTTCTGCGAGGGGTTTGCGTCTTAGCAATAACAGCTGGGTGACGTTGATGAGAAAGAAATAAGTAAATTGAAATGCCTTTTCCGAGGTAATCTGTGTCATTAATCGTTGATATAGAAATGCTCAATTGTTGTTGTTTCGTTGCCATGTATATTTGTCATAAATTGTCCAAAATTTAGGTGCATTTGTTGTTACCTAAGCAACCCTTAAAGCTTCAATGTTTTAAAGGCCCTTTTTCATACGCATTTTACCCCCAGTTTCATAATCAGCCTAAAGTTACTTTAACATTAAAGTTCACCATTTGCCATAGAAACATATTGTTGTAACAATCCATTAAAGTCACTTTAAGATAAAGTCAACTTTAAGTTTATTATGAAACTGGCCCTAAGTGTCAAAAACAGGGATTATGATTCAGGTATAATAAAAAATATTTTATGATAAAAATCGCATTCATGAATCTACTATCCAATGAGAAAGCTACGTTTATTGTTATTACCATGGATACATTAAATATTTCCGGAAATATTTTTTACTCTAGGTGGGAAGAAAAATATTTCCAGTAGGTATAACAAAAATAGCAAAATTTTTATTCGAATTACATACTACATTTTTATAAATAAAAGTTTTTGTTCCACACTGTCAGAATTTGAGAATTTTCTCCCGTGTGAACGTATTTTGATAAATGTCACAAGTTGTCAAAACGAAACGTCAAGCTAATTTTAAAGATTTTAAGCGATTTGGAGCTTTTAAGGGTCTCGTCGAACAAAAAAAAAAAACGTTCTATTCAACTCGTTCCTGTGTAAATTGGGCCTTTTTTGGCACTCGTGGGCCTTTAAAACGCTCGTTTCACTCGCCTTTTAAACTGGCCCACTCAGGCCAAAAAAGGCCCAATTTACACACAAACTTGTTAAATAAACTACTATTTCATTCATTGCTGACAAAGCAAAAATGATTGATAACTTTGTAAGCATTGCACTCAAAAAAAAAAAAATCGGATAAAATCTATGCATCGGGATATTATAAGTGATTAATTCCCACATACATCAAACGTGCGTGTTCAGACAATCAGAGCGCTTGCTGTCATCCACAAAAGTCAAACCAAATTGACATTTGCTCAGATTTTTTAACAAATAAAATGTGCAATACTGCGCTTCGGCCAGAAAACTCAGACTCGGACGAAAAAATTCACTTTTTGACCTTGATACAGAAATAACTACCTATTTATTTATTTTTAATAATAATATGTACCTTAATACTTCCACCGCTTTTTTTTTTGTTTTATTATGTTATCTGACTATCATCGGTGCAGTTCAATCACTAAGGCTAACTTGATTACACATTTTGTTAATTACCCGAGATAAGGTAATTTATCGCTGTCACTACGCTGTCAGTTAATAATCAAAATGAATTACTAAAAGATAACAAATATGAAAAAACTTAATTTGGATAATTAATCAAAGTTCGCGGTATATTGGTACAGATAATGTATCGACATTTTTGTCTGTACGCTTTATTTGTCACAAAAAATAACCTCAGTGTCATAGTATTCGATTCGGTTCACTGTGATTTTAGAATTTCGTTAACCTAGTATTTATAGCTATTAAGACAACAAGGGTTTTATAGACGATTTAAGAATCGAGGTCGTAGTTTAAATCAGAGCGACCGCAGGGAGCAAGGATTTAATAGACCGAGATTTTTAAACTATAAAACACGCGTTGTCTTCAAGATTTTTTCTAACACTAACATCTTATCAGAAATTTTAATAAATTCAGAAATTATTCGAGGCGCGTCACAATACACAAAATGCGAAGGTTGCCGTGGGTACTATGGTAATAATATCAACAAATTTGGAAAAAAACAATCTTCATCGTTGAAATGTGCCAAAACGTTCCAGAAGACATAAGAAAAAAGGGGCAATTTGTTACCAATGAAGTTTAAAAGTGCATACGAAAAGGTGTATGTTTCATTTCAAGGCCGGAACAATAAAAAAAAGCATCACGGAGGTAACGGAAGATGTCATTTTGGCTTTTCTTGATATGAGGTAAGTGTGTAGAACTTCATTAAAAGTTAATTTACATTATGGCAAGATGTTAGGAACAAAAGCACGAAGCTAATGTGGCAGTTCTAATTCAGTAATTGTACTTTTCACTTTTGTGATAATTACTGTAAAAATGATGAATAAAATGCTACTTGAATAATATGTGTGAGCGTATTTTATGACTCTATAAGATACGTTGCTATTGACGACGTGTCTTATAGAGAAAAGCGTATTTTTCTTTATATCAAACTGTTATTAGGATTTGTCAGTACTCAATGCTTGATTGATATGACACCTATAACAGTCTAGGCCGTTATTCAAAATAATAGGCCGTTATTCAAAATTATCAGACCGAGGCCGTTATTTTTGCTGCCGTTGCTACGGTTACGGCACAAATGACAACTAAATTTAATTTTTGAAGTAAAGAGAAATGTCAGTGTTACAAATAAATCATCGTTAAATGTTAAGTATTATTGGTATAAAGAAAACTATAAAACAACATACGGCCGATATGGATATAACAGACTCAGTTGATTATAAAATCTCAACTTCGTCTGTTATACAGGGTGTTCTCGAAGTTGACGCGTTCCTTGTAACACGAGGTACTACACATTATTCTTAAGAATTTTAGCCTAAATCTTCTTAGTAAAATGTTTGTATTAACGGAGATAATTGATTGTATATTTTTATTGTTTTATTGGTCCTGTCCATTTCTCCGCTGTACTTGATTAATAACTAACCTGGCCCAGAATGGTGTCTTTCTGGAAATCGCTTTGCAATACTCTCTGGACGCTGCAGATGCATTCTGATAACGTGATAACATTGCCCATGCATTTGCAACATATCTGTGAGCTCATTATTTTCCTAATAATAAAGCCATTTCGACTAATTAGATGACAACTCTGACAGTAGTTTTGATTAACGTCCATGCTTATTTGATTTTTTTTTGTCAATTCCAATTTCTAACAAATCAGCGCAAATTTGAGCAGGACCGGTTTCAAAAATTTCAAAAAAATTAACTTATTGCATCTTCATTGCCGTACACATTTTACTAAGGTGATTTTGGCTAAAATTCTTTAGAACAACGCATACTATCACATGTTAAAAGGAACACCTCAACTTCGAAAACACCCTGTATAACCCATATCGGCCTAATACTGTTATATACTATTATGGGAAACATAAGGTGTGAGCGCAAATGCACCATAGAAACAGTATAAGATATTAGTGTTAGAATAGCTATTTATACAACTAGTTGCAATACGAAGGCTTTTTTCGCACTAGACGTGAACGCGTCGTGTGCGAAAAAAGCGAAGTATTGCAATGAGTTGTATACAAGGCTTTTTACAATTTTGCTAAAATTTAAGTAAAATATTAATTAATTTTTATCGCGAATAAATTGAATTTAAAAGATAGGTGGCTGAAAATATTTCGATCTGAAGATTGTCGCATTTTTAAAAGTTTGCGATTATTTAACTGTTTTTGGCAAAAAAATGAGTGATTCAGAAGAAAACGTTCTAGAGCATATTGAAACTGCTGCACAAGAGGCCGTCTCAAATTTAATCCCCCAGAAATTCCGCGTCGCTTACGAGACAACATACAGCCGTTTCGAAGAATGGAGGTCTAAACAAAAAGTAAATTGCATTAATGAGAAAGTGATGTTGGCGTACTTCCTTGAAAAATCAAAAATTGTGAAGCTCTCAACGTTGTGGAGTGTATATTCCATGTTAAGAACCATGATTTCAATCAACAAGAACCTTGATTTGAGTAAATAAATACACAAATTTGATCGCATTTTTGAAACGACAAAGTGAAGGATATCGCGCCAAGAAATCCAAAAGCTTCAGTAAGGAAAATATTGAAAAGTTTCTTACAACAGCAAATGACGAAGATTACTTAATGCAAAAAGTAAGAGTTTTTTTTTGTCGTATAAGTTTGGTTACTATTTATTTTTTGTTTTCAGGTGGTTTTAATAATAGGAATTACGGGAGCTTGTCGGAGGCAAGAATTACTCAATTTAAAAGTAAATGATGTAGAAGATTTAGGAGAATTTATGAAAATTATGTTGCCGATCACTAAAACAAAAGTGCCTTGTGAGTTCACAGTAACAAAAGGACATTTCAAAGACCTAAACTTGGTGGATATGGTTCGCAAATATGCAACACTGCGCCCATCTCATACTCCTCATGCCAGATTTTTTTTATAAATTATAAAAAGGGAAGATGTACCGTGCAACCAGTGGGCATCAATACCTTCGGTGGTCTCCCAAGTAAAATTGCAAATTTTTTGGAACTCCCAAGTGAAAAAGGATATACTGGACATTGCTTTAGAATAGGGCTCGGATTTTAGGCAATTAAAAAGTCGGAAATAGGTGCCTAAAATAGTCCCTTAAATTACTGCAAATAGTCCCTTAAAAACTGAAAATAAGCCACAATAGGTCCTTAAAATTGTGGTTAATTAAATTTAAAAATGGGTTTTTAAAGTTTTAAGTACACCCAACAAGATATTTACTAATTATTGGGTAATTGTTTACTTTAACTACTTCTGGGGAATTTTCGCCTTTTTTCTGGCTAGAGAGCCTCAGGGCGTCCTCCTAGATCGTGTCCTACCATTCAAACCTTGTGCAAATGCCTTTTTTTTCTCGCTTGTTGTGTGTCAAGGTCGTGTCAAGGTCGCGCCAAGTCTTAGTATAACTAAAGTGTAAGGAAAATTTTCATTTGCACAAGGTTTGACTGGTGGGAAACGATGTAGGAGGACGTCCTGAGGCTGTCTAGACAGAAAAAACGCGAAGTAGTTAAAGTGAACAATTACCAATTATTCTTTATTACGAGTAATTTAATTAATATATCTACCTACAAGTTTGTTAGTTATATACTCGTATTTACATGGCATACAATATATTGCTCTGAATTTTCTATTTTAAAACATTGTCTGTTATCCACCAAAGTGGACTTATATTTTGAGAAACTTCGTTTTTATAGTAGGGACCATTGTATAAACGTTAAAGTTTCTAACAATACCTAAGTGTCACAAACCATTAGACTGTGTATACCTGCACCCCTTCGAAGAGAGGCAAACAGATAAACTCTGAAATTTATGCCAGACCAGTCTAATGGTTCCTGGTACTTAGGTATTGTCGGAGTATTTACCGCTGACACCATGGTCCCAACCGTAAAAGCGAAAAAGTAATTCCTCTATTGTACTGCACTTTGTACATTTCAATAATTACATCTCCTTAAATTTCAAAATCATAAAGAATTGTAAATTTTATTGAGGTACCACTTTTACATTTTTAATACCGTAAACTTCCCAGAATTCGAATATTGAGAAAAAATCGCGAAAATGAAATTTATTTTTGGTCATTTTAGGCATGTTCAGGCAGTTATAAAGTAAAATAGGTATTTAAAGGGCATTTTAGGCCGAATAGGCAGAATCAAATATAGCTCTAATTACTCAAATTAAGCCAGAAATCATTTATAGACAAGTTTCATACACGTGCCTTAAAAAATAAAAATAGTCCATTTTGCCTAAAATCCGGGCCCTACTTTAGAAGAACTTCAGCGTCTTTATTAGCTAATGCAGGAGCTGATATGTCGGTTATAAAAAGACATGGAGCCTGGAAATCCTCAAATGTAGCTGAAGGATACGTAGATGTTTCTGCAAGTTGCTAATAGGTGGAGAAGATCAGGAAAACACCCAGATTGAAAAAAAAATGAAATTTAATAAAAAAGTTACTGCTTCATCGTCTTCGGGAGCTTCGAATGTTCAGATTGAAAAAAATGAAATTTTTCCACTCTCTACATGGTAAGTACGTTGTTATGACATTGATTTGGTGGATGTAGGTACAACTTTTTTGACCTACCGTTGGTTGCTATTAACGACGGGATGTAAGTAACCACTTACCTCCCTCGGGGAAATAAGTGACAAAAATTAAACCAAACAAAACACTAATATGCCTTATGGTAACGTTTATTCGATTTCTGTGGCAGGGGGAAGGAACATGAAGCGTTTGCAGCCTCAGCAACTTCCATTTCTCTTTTAATTTTGTTCAAATTCATTTTACAAACTTTTGACACGACGCTTTTAATATTGACGTTTTGTGTGATGAAAGTCGTAGCAACCGGCAACAGACATACTAATATTTTATTCAAATATTTAAAATAATTTCATCAAAAAGAAAGTATGCAGTTCAAAATAACTTTGAGAGTGGAAAAAATATTATAAACAATTCGGGAGGTAATAATTTAACCAGTCTCGGACTCTATTGCTACCCCTCGCTATCGCTCGGGGGCAAACTTGTCCTCGACAGGTAAATATTAGTTACCTCCCTTAATGTTTAAATAACTATTAATGAAACTGTTACTGCTTCATCGTCATCGGGAGCTTCGAATGTTCACATATCTGACGAATTGCGTGTAACTTCTGGTATTTGTTTTTCGAATTTAACCAATTGTAATTTTTATTTTAATTCTAAATAAAATTGTTGTACATATAAAAATCGTTGCAAAATGAAAGTCCATATTAGCACTGGTGCGCAAAAGTAGCTCATTTTAGCACTTAAAATGATGACAAAATGTCGTGATATTGATTCGAAATTGTAAAATTAGTAGTTTATTTAACGAGTTCGTGTGTAATTTGGGCTTTTTTTGGCATGAGTGGGCCAGTTTAAAACTCGAGTGAAATGAGAGTTTTAAAGGTCCACGAGTCCCCAAAGGCTCCAAATCGCTGAAAATCTTTAAAATTAGCTTGACGTTTCGTTTTGACAAGTTGTCAAATTTATCAAAATCCGTTCACACAGGAGAAAATTCTCAAATTCTGACAATGTCGAACAAAAAATAGTAGTTTATTTGACGAGTTTCTGTGTAAATTGGGCCTTTTTTGGCACGCGTGGGCCTTTAAAACACTCGTTGTGAATACAATAATGAAGGCGCCGACGAAATGATTTTTTCACTCTTTGGAGCATTTCTCTGTTATTACGAATTGTTGTGGCAGCATTTTCCATCCGTCCTCTTAAAACTTCAACTGTATTAATAGGGACCGAATGTACCAAGTCCTTCATGTGGCTCCACAAGAAGAAGTCGCTCGGAAATTCCCTGGGTTTGAGGAGCACACTTCACCATACGCCAACACAAAATCTATATGTATTCAATATTCGAAGATAAACGTGCCATTTTCACAAAATTTTTGCTTAAATCGAAAAAATGATACATAACAATTTTGTTGTTCTTGACAAGATCTGTCTGTCACTGGTTAAAATTAATGGATTTATTTCTCAGACACGTTGTATACAAAGCGTCGCACCTAAGACTTTCAGGTCAGGTCAGGTGTATCCCTATTATTTATGGACTTATTTTTGTGAAATTTGGAAGATAGGTATTCTAGTGAATGGAGAGTAAATCACTGGTAATAAAATGCCGGATTAATTTAAATTTAAATTCGACAAGCCTTGACGTCCATAGAAGCAAATATGTTGCAAAAGGTTAGCAATAATTTTAGGTTTCGTTTGGAAAAATGCATTGAGGCTTGGCTCCAATTAGACAGCGCCCTCGGGACATCTACCCGGACGTTGAGTAACTCCGCTCCGGAACGGTCCCCAGGTGGACGAGTCGGACGAAAGTCCTCCCCTCACTCCCGCACTCAACCCATCTTTATCGTTTGTTGTCTATTTATTGAATAAAGTTTGTGTTTCCCTCACTGCGTTGCATCGAAGTCGAACCCTTCCCAAACATCCCAAGCGTATCGTCACCAGTATAGTTTTCCCATTTATAATTTGGTTTTATGGCAGTGCAATTGCAATTATTAGGGGCTGGGGTTGTGGTTTTGGCAATAGTGAACATATTGTAACCTGGTCAGACAACAGACCTTCTTTTACAGTCCTAGGATTTATGGCGGTAGTTGCCTATTGTCGGGGTATTTAACTCCCTGACAACAGGGCTGGTAGTAAAACCAAATTATAAATGGGAAAACTATACCATCCAGCGAGAGGACCGATACGTCACCTGGAGGTTACGACGAGCTCCCCAACGTAAGGCCCGAACCCGGGAGGTGCTGCAGCTGTCGACCCACGACGATACCGATACCCAAAGAATTGTACAAGAATAAACACACTTTTCACGTTATTTTGGCATGATAGGAGGCCATGATTAATTTTTTTAACGTTGGACACTGTTTGATTTCCGGGACTAAATTGCCTGACATGCGGATCTATCAAAATGAGCATAACATATTGCTGAATTGCAAACTAGTAAAACTGACAACAATGCACTAGACATTGACGCTGTTTATAACCTCAAACTTAGGAAAACAACCTAATTCAACAGATAGCTTTCCTACCAAATTAAATACTACTACTTCTTGAAGACCTGCCAAAGTAATCCCCGATAACCTCAGGAGCAACTTGTCTGTTGATAAGTTTTATACCTATAGGAAAGAAGTGACCGCCGGAAGGAACTCGGATACGTCCAAGAAATTGGCAAGTGGTAAAACAACGAAAACATTTTTTTCCTACATCGCTTATGAAAATGATACTTTCATCACTCAATTTAGTGAGGAAAATTTATTTAACAAGCTACTACATTAACAACCTACTTATTAATATAAAAATTTAAAACACTGTTATTTGTATTAATTAAAACTCCAGATCCGGAATAATCAAAAAATAGGGGAGTAAAATAATTATAAATTGAGACTAATTTTCATAAGCGACGTTGGAAAATAGTAGTTTATTTAACGAGTTCGTGTGTAAATTGGGCTTTTCTTGGCATGAGTGGGCCAGTTTAAAACGCGAGTGAAACGAGCGTTTTAAAGGTCCACGAGTGCCAAAAAAGCCCAATTTATACAAGAACGAGTTGAATACAACGTTTTTTTGTTCGACGAGCCTCTTAAAGGCTCCAAATCGCTTAAAATTTTTAAAATTAGCTTGACGTTTCGTTTTGACAAGTTGTCAAATTGATCAAAATCCGTTCACACAGGAAAAAATTCTCAAATTCTGACAGTGGCGAACAAAAAAATAGTATACACAATTCGTGATCAAAGTGCGATTTTTCAACTCGCAATACCACCCTCACTCGCTGGCGCTCGTGAGTATATCATGTATTACTCGTTGAAAAATCAGGCACTTTCATCACTTATAGTGTAATATACTATTTTGATGAAAACACTAATATAAGATTCAGGAAGAGGTTTCGTATGAACAAAGAGACATCATTAATTTTATCAGATTTACTGAATTTTAATTTGGAACCAACTTCTTGCCGAAACCAAACAATTTCAAAATTAAATCAAATTCTAGTTTGCTTAAGTTTTTACGCAACACACTCTTTCCAAATCGTTGTCAGAGCAAGCAGTCATTTCTAGAATAGTATCAAAAATGACGACCCATATCGCTAGTCTACCTCCATAATTTTTTCAGATTCCAGAGAACAATGCAGAAAAGCGACATCCAGAGTCTTTAATTGTTCACCTGTACGTACGAGTGGAATTATACCCATTTGCAGTTTTCGTATTCCAACATTCTTGTTTCATTTTATCAAAAACACAGTTGGTCTTTTTATTGTCAAATATTTTGATATTATCCCTTACAATTTCTATTGAATTTTCTTCTGTTTCCGTAAAATTTTTGTTCTTTTTATTTTGATTATTGATAATTGAGCTCGTCACAGTTATCTCGACATTAACTAACTAGAGCTTCGATTTCTTTGGTGAATAGAACATTAGGAGAACCGCTGGTTAACATATAATATACTGTTCGCTAACTGCAGGTTATCTACTCAATGGTGAATACGGCCGTCAGCAATTAAATTCACAAAAGTAATGGGTAAGTCGGATCATGTCATCCAAATGTGTAATTAATGCTTTTTTGACACTGACATTTAAATGATGGCTAACTTTTTTTGCCGGCCATTGTAATTGCAGTGGAGTAATTCGTTGTATTTTTCAAATATGGACCTGAAGCCACCAACAGTTTGTATCCTGAGAAGTATATATGTATATTCCTATTTGGTATGTTCATTTAGTTTCTATGTTTAAATTAACGTTTAATAAAAAAGTTGCTTGTTTCGTTTGTGTGTTCAATTTGTTAATTTGGTCGTAGAAAAAGTATAGTATTCAACTCGTTTATAAACTTCTCTAGACACTTGTTTATTAAACACTCGCTCCGCTACGCTTCGCTCGTACCTAACATAGAACTCGTGTCTAAAGTGCCGTTTATAAATCTTGTTGCATAATATACTATTTTGGAAACAGGTAGTGTTCTACGCAAAAAAGGCAATAGACGACCGCCAAAAAGATCAGCTGAAAATATTGAAGAGGGTGAACAATGAATTATTGCAGAGATTAACCCAAGAAACTGACCTATCATTTGGTACAGTTCAGCTTATCCTTAAAAAACATTTGCCCTTTTTTCTCTATCGTTGTGCCTGAAATTACCCTTTGACATAAGAACCCCCACAACCGACAACAACCTCATTGGATAATATTGATTGATCGATCTTGGATCGATTTATAAACAAGCGGCGTGCGCGTGCTCCGTGCTCACCGTTGACGTTAAATAAAGGTGCGGGAGTTTTAAATCTCATTGTTTCATTGCACTAGCTGAGGAAATTCTTTTATAACCGACAGGTCACACAAAATTCTCTGTGAAAATCAAGATTTCAACATTCTCAAAATCACTAACCTAACTTTTAAGACTGACATCTGATAATTGAAATTTTAAAGAATTGCCAACTGAAATTCTTGGTCACAGCCAACTCTAATTTTTTTTCGATCTCATGGAAAATGCAACACTCGGAAAAAGTGAATATATTTTGATAAAACTTGGTCCAGTAATTAAGTGTTAACTAAACATAAAATGATGATAATTTGAAAGAAATACCTGAATAAAATACTCGTATCTTTTAGATTGTTCCTATCCGAACATGCCTTTCTTTTTATTCTTGACGATCAGTTATCAATCATCAATAACTTCAGTATATCGCGGCATTTAGGCCATACTATGCCTCCAGTACGAAGACCATTAACGGCACGTAACTCAATTTGAAAGAGGCCGCATTATCGGAATGCGAGAAGCACTTCTTTCCTATAGGAGCTCGACTACTATAGGGTATAGGCCAATGGGCGTTTTCACATTTACCGACACCGGTACCGACAGGGACACAGCACGACACCGGTACCGACACGACAGCGGCATAGGTATTTTCACATTTTACCGATACGGCACCGGCTTGACTCCAGGACACAGTTGACGGACAGGGATATTGCAAATTGCAAGTATCCACTCGTGACTACTAGCTCAATCCGGTGCTCTACTTCGACGTGTCCAGTCCGTAATGGCAGCAGTAAACAAATTATATTTGCTTTATCTGTTATATTTAAGACGCAAGAGACGAAGCGTTATACAAAAAAGGCTTAGTATTTTATTTTTGTTGTCGTTCGTTTTGTCCCACAGAGCGGGTTTTGATTTCACCAGCTCTATCAAAGTGACCACATCGTACTTAAAAGTAGCCATACTATACTGCTTATCACCAATATAACAATGAAAACAAGAAGAACACGGATAGGCTCTGCCAAAAACATATAAGTGTGTGCCGGCTGACCGTTGTGTCGTCCGGCTCAAAGGGACCCACGACAGAACGCCGACATATCGGTGCCGACATCGACACGATACCGACATGTCGCTGAGTGTGCAAGATTTCCATATGTTCCTTAAGATTTATGGACCACCGGCATCGGTGTCGGCGTCATGCTGGTGTCGTGTAGGTAAATGTGAAAACGCCCAATCGCTCATCGTGTGGGACGGCGAAACGGCAACACATCCTACTTGGTCGACTCTTTGGTAGGAAAAGAACGAAATTCGTACCGTTACGTTTTGCGCCGGCGCTCTCTGCGACGGTGAAACCGTTTGGAGGGACGCAAGTTAGCGAGCGATTTTATCGGCCGATAACCACGTCACAGTACTTATAACAATCCACATCAAGAGAACACTTTCATAGAAACGACGATTATCAAAGATTATTTTCATAAACAAAAATATCATCGGTTATTAGTTATTACACTAGTGCATAGTGGTTTAGTTGAATATAATTATTATATTTAAATATAAAGGACATTTTAACATTTTACAAAGAAAAATGGTAATTAGAAAAACTAGTGTGGCTACAGTTGTGTATAAAGTCTCCTTAGAAAAGACATTTATTTCCATTTGTTTAGAAAGAACAGAACTAGCAGTGCCATCAGAAGCAGAGGTTAATTTCGTGATTTTCCGGATTTCCGGAATATTTCTGTACGAATTTCAATTTGTCACGAATTTTTTTTTAATTGCTTAATTTTGCTATTATTCTTCAAAAAATTTTTGAAGATTCTGAAAATAATTTGGTTTACAAAACGTCAAAGTTGGAAATTTTGAGCAATTTTAAATGCTTTATACCGGGTGTTTTTTAAATTTCACCACGTAGAAGGCGTTGAAGAGTCGACTGTGAACGCTCCATTCGTGTAAAACGTAAAATTTAAACAGTTGATCCGTGATCCGTAACCTGTAAGGCCCAGTACAACTTACACCGCTAAAATTTTGAAAATTCGCAGGATGTTGCAGGGGAGAAGTTAGGCAATCGAAAAAACACATTGTATAACTGGTTGTTGGTTTCAAGGGGTTAAGTAATGTGCAAAATAATAAAAATGAAGACTTAAAGCAATTCAAATCCTGAATGGTATAGAGAACAATAATTTCGACTTATGGTTAGTAAATTCGGGAAAATTTGTAAAATGCGTTTAAATACTGACACTGCAAATACGGTAAATGAAATTTTATATTCAGAAAAATCATCCACTCGAAATTCTGTACCTAAACCACTGTTACATGGAATGCAAAATGAAGAAAAAGTGAAAGAAAAATTCCGCACGTAAAATAACAATTGAAGAAGGTATAAAAAATAAGATTATTGATTATTTAACGATAGATGACGAAAAGTATATAAAATTAAAAACATTTCACCCGTATTATTATCAAGTACAAGGTCAATTGCATGTCACCAATCGCGATATTTGTTACTTCGTTGTTTACACTCCAACGAAAGAGAAATTCAATTCGGATTTAAAATACTGCATAATTAAAAAAGACGATTGATTCTGGTGTGAGAATATGAAAAATCACTCAGAAAAATTTTATTTTGGGGCTTTACTTCCGGAATTAGTAGATCCTAGACATAAAAGAGGACAGCCGATTAGAAGAATACTAAAAAAAGAGTTATAATTTTCCATTGTTTAATCTTTTAAATTTAATTCAATTCTAATTTTTAGTCATTTGATAAGGAATAAATTAATTCATTAATTAATTAAAATTTTTATATCAGTTTTCGAAAAACAGATTTTTGTTAAAATAATAATACATTTTTTATAATTAAAGAAAGTTGATAAGTCGCACTAATTTCATGGAGATAGGGCTATTGGCGAGGCCTCCATAAGAGCCAACCCATCAATTAGAGTACCTCTGAGGTGATGTGGAAAACCCTTGTGAAATTATTTTATCATATTGACCAATACCTCCTACTGCGTGCTGTTAGTAGCCGACCAAATTCTAGTAATAACGACATGGATATTTCGTATCCCATTGTTTACGTGCTTTACTTACCGCAAACATTTGGAAGAGTCGTTTGACTTATTACCTGCTGAGTTCCTCATAAATCTACACTCTTATTGTAAGTTGTGTTGCCTATTTCTTATTTTATTTTAAAATTCGTTATCTATTAATTCTACCTTTGCTTACAAAATATCACCTTAAACAAAAATCTACGATTGTAGCTGAATAGGTAACATTAACAGCTACATATTGAGTGTAATTTCAATATAAAAATCTTATTTTCGAGGGAGCTATGACGATTCCCGTTTTTAGCATTAATACGTATTTTTTTCCAATATACAAATATTTTAAAAAATCTGTCAAGGTAGCGTCACTGATACAGATATTACCAATATGTAGACACGTCGACCGCTTTTTCAAAGTTAAAAATGTGGGCTGAAACACGATCCCCGTTTGCACCATTTTCCTCGATTTTGCCTAGTAGTTCACAGCATCCTTAAAGCAACAATAAATTCATTATTGATTAAAAAAAACTTTTTTTCACTACTAGCCTCAGAAGGCGTCATTATTGACTCTCGAATCGACCCCATTAGTAGAATTTCTCTCCCTAGGTTAATAATAATTTTCATTATTAACCAAGGTCAATAATGAACAGCCGTCACTCAGCAACGAAAGATTTTCGTTGATTTCATTGGTTATCGTAGACGATTTTCAACCGTTGAAAAATGAGAACTCGGATTGTCGCATCAGACAAAATAATTTGATTAATAATTATTATCAGAAAGGGTTTTAACGTATCTAGTAGTGAAAAAAATAGTATATAAACCACGGTGAAGAAATCCCTTATAGCCTTCGCGCCTTAGAACCCTAGGCACGCCTCGGGCTCTAATCTTGGCGCTCTGGCTATAATCATGAACTTCTTCACCTTGGTGTATAATATACTATTAAATTCAGACAAACGGACAACCGATTCAAACTAATTTATGTCACTATTATCAGATATGTTCATATCTGAACTATCATCAGAGGAATCTTGTAAATTTATAATCAATGATTCAATAACAGTTTCTATTAAGCCATCCAAGTTCCACATTTTGTCTTCTTCTTTAATTACGTGTTGTACGCACTTCTCCCACCTCTCTGGTGTTACATTCTGGATACCTTTCTCTAGCAATCTAACATCTTCCAACTTAAATGTTTTGTTGTTAGCAGCCACATAACCTTTTACTTGTGTTCAAACCATTTCTATTGGATTGAGTTCACAGTGGTAGGGAGGAGTTCTCAGAATTTTGACATTATGCGCTGCTGCTAATTCCTCAACTGCATAAAGTGGCTGGACTGGCTTATGGAGAGATGCCAAATGTAACAGTTTACATTTGAGTAAATTATTTTCGGCTATAATATAACTGGTACTAGTGGTATGATTATTATCCATGATATTATGAGTGAAATTGAGCTGGAGAATTCACGAGTCCGAAGGACGAGTGAAATGTCCTGCTTCAATTTCACGAATTTAATATCATCGATGATTAATCATACCACGTGTTATATTCGATGAGGCAATATAATGAATGAAATACAAAATTATTCATTTATTTGTCAAACTGACAAATTTATTTCAATCAAAAATCGTAACGACGAAAGTAAATAAGATATTTTTTTTTGTTTTTTATTATCGCTGTGATAGCCATGCAACTTTATGCGTTTTCATTGGATCATTCATGATCACGTGATACATGAATAATATTGTCAAAAGGAATTTGTTTTATTTCCAAAAATTCTTTAATTTGTTATTTTCTCCATGCTGAAGTTGGCCATTTTTCTAAAACTCTACCATGGTAGGAGCATTATCTAGTACTACTACTGAGTTCTGAGGAATCAAACTTAAAATGTTAGTGAACCAAGCTTCTAATTTTTCAGAATTTATCTCGTCATGATAATTTCCACATTTAATTCCCTCAAAAACTAACAACCCTTTTTTAAGAAAACCTTTCTCGTTTCCAATGTGTACCACTATAAGACCTTTTCCTCTTCCACTAGGATTTTTTAACCCGGCTGACAAATCTTGGTTAAATAGCTCTCTTTTTTAGGGGATAAGTACGCTAAAGTTAATATCACTTTTAGAAGACTTTTATTATTAATAATATGTACATTTCAATACAAAACACCTATTTAGACGCATGAAAATGGATCTGACAGTTTGTCGCACATTGAAAGCTATTGCCAGTAAAGGAAAAACCACTTTCTCTCTCCTCATTTACAGCAACAATAAGTGAGTCGGAAGCATAAGATGTAACTGATGTAGACGTTGATGCCTCAGCTTCACAAGAAGAAAGTAACCTATTCATTGATGAACCAGCAACTTTTTCTCCCAGAATTAATTTTGACACTTTTCAGTCCTCAATATAGCTTTACGCTACAGAAGACGATCGCCAACCTCCCAGCCTCTTCAAAGTCACGAAATCAATGCCCAATGTATATTTTCGGGTTCGGCAGCTTCAAGTAGTTAGCTACAATTCTAGGCATTTTACCAATGGAATGTATTCGAACCCTCTGTACCGTGCATTTCTGATTTCGATAATCAACCAAGAAGTACCTAGTCATTTTGCACGTTTAGTGGACGAAGTACTGCATATTTTCTATACAGGCTGATTCATCTTTTACCGCCGGTGGCAAAATGACCCTTAAGAATTGAGAAAAATTTATAAAATTTACAGAGTTGAATTGTTGAAAAATTTACTTTCGACCGGTATAATTTATTTCAAAAAAAATTTTTTTCATTGAGCAGATATTTATAAAAAACTGTTTAAAAAAAAATTATGTTCAAATTTTTGCCTCAGAATGGCGTATAAAATCAATATCTGCAATCCGTTTCGAAAAATGTTTGATACTTTTTGAAGTAAATCGATTTTAATGGAAAAGTTGCTTTTATTGATGGTTGTTGGCTTTTAGTGTTATAAATTTTCTCTAACAATGACTACCTTGTAAAACTGACCTGCTTAGGCAAATTTCTTCGATTTTACAAAGGACCCCCTGCTGTGGCAATAAAAATCCTCTAATAAATCTTATTGTTAAGATATTTGGACATTATGTCGTAAATCATGAAGCAAATACAAATTTGAATATCAAAATGCGTTTATTTCAATAATACCATACGCTAAAATTAATTTAACATGGTAAAATTGTGTGAAAATACTTGAGTGTGCATATGCTACAAGGTTGAATAAATTAAATAATTAATAATTGAGAAAATGGCAAAATTTGACCTAATTAACTTATAAATTCCATTTTTTGATATTATGTGCCTTATGGATAATAAATTAGGTCTGCAAAATATGAAAGTGAAATCATAATTTTTAAGGTCAATTTTGCCACCGGCGGTAAAAGATTAATCACTTTGTATAACTTCAATGCATTAACAGCCTCACCATCTGCTGTCACCGAAAATACTCTTTTGGAATGTGTTTTTGTATCCAAAAGCGTAATAAATAAAGAGGAACCCTGTTCCACAATGTCTCCAACACGCAGAGAAGGAAGTTCCTCTCTTCTGCACGCCCCGCAGATCCCGAACAGCAAGTATACAATCATTATAGTCAGCCTCCTTCAAAAATGTGTTCACTTCCTCTCTCGTTAATACTTTTTTTTGCCTCGTATCCTACTGCATTACGTTTTAAAAACGCTATAACTTTCAAAAACGCACCGATTTCAATATTTTCCTTTACATTCAAAGTCGCCTTCAACATCGAAAATTTAGACTACACTGACGATGCTTTCAGAACCTGTGACTATAAAAAAAATAAACAACTAAAAATACCGAACTGAAAACTTATTATACCTATATAGTGACATTTTTTTAATAAACAATTGTCAATGTCAAAATTAAGTAAAAAACCACTCTGTACCACCCCAAAATGTGCACATATGGGCATTTTGGGCATATGGGCATAAGGTTATGTTCATTGCACTTCCCGGACCTGTTTTCCGCGAATTCATTTTCAAAACAAATTTAATGAGAAATCAGCGGAAATATTTTTCAAATTTCAAATAAAATCTCGCTCGTCAGGGCGCAGGCTCAGTTAGATTAAAAAAATGTTGACACTCAGTGTGACTAATCGTATTATCATGAAAATCACTGTTTGACTCGTACTATTGCGATCAAAAAATTTTGGACACTAATGTCATCGTGCTGTCATATATTCTAAAACGACCCTTATGTATTAATAACCTCAATTTTGATTGTGTCAATTTTGAAAATGTGAATGTCAGATTTACCGAGAAAATATTCAAAAAGTTGTAAAAATCACACAAATGGAATAGAACGAGGTTTTAATTAATAAAAAATATAAAACAAATACCCAAATGTACTCGCATATTAAAAAATTATATTTTAAACCGGTGTCAAATTGACAACAATTTCATCTTTCATGTCACAGTTTCAATAAAGCATGATTTAGAGTAATTTTTTTAATGTGACAGAAGTTTGATGTCCGAAATTTTGTGATCGTAATAGTACCAACATGTTAACGTTTTGACAATTGTTTATTTAAAAAATTCAATTATACTCTCGTGTCAAAAATGGATTACTCCCTAGAATTCGAACTTTTAGGGAAATAACGTTTTTCATGTTGTGTGTAACTAGAATTTTCAAAAGTTATTTTGAATGCCTAAGGTTGGTTACTTTGAATTGAGAGATTATCCAAACAAATATGCCTCCAATAACCAAAATTGATTGTGAAACGAAAAATCATCTATCACTTAGCGAGAAATTAGTCATTTGCAACTGTTACAATTAATTTGCTGTCTTACATTTTTGGGATATCTTTTGTTTGTCACCAGAAACCACATAGCCTCCAACCTAACCAAATTTATGGCAACCTAGTAACAAATATCCCTAAATCCTAGGGAGTAATCCATTTTTGACACGAGAGTACATACATACCTTTTCATGCAGGGAAGTTAAAAAATTGCATCTTCATCCGCAACCATCACGTGGTTTTTTGCTTCCCACTCACTAAAGAAGATATAGGTACTCTTTCTCGTATTGTTCTTGAGATTTAGCAGGAAGTAAATTTAGAACAATATTTTTAGCTTTCTCAGTAATTGCTGCTGGATTTTCATTCATTTTGACGTGTTTACGTATTCATCTGTTGTTGCCCTAACACCTATCTCAAAACTAACTATGATGTTCATAACTGTAGGTATTTAAATTAATTTGGTAATTTAGAGAATTTATGCAAAAAAATCTTGTATGCACCACGTACGCAAAAGGTTTTATAAAACTCATGTTTTAATATACTATTTTGTGACTCCTCTCATTAAAGACTCGGTTCCTACGTCGCCTCGTCATTAATTACGATTCGTCCCCTAAAACCCTATTTTGCGTACTTGATACATAAATATCGTATGATCAAAAAGTCTTTGGATCAGGGTTGCCGTGGAATTAACAAACTATCTATGAAATTATTTATTTCAATTATTTTTGACATTTACTTGACAACTTTCAAGTTAGCAGGTTATAATTCAAAATGTTTCAAAGAGAACATAAAATTTTTATTATTAAATCATACTACAGTAATGGAAACCGTGGTGAAAATGGTAATTGGGTTTATTCGCCTCGTTTATGTTTAAATGAGTTCCGTGACAGATTAGCGCTATTTTGAAGTACAATAAAAACTACGAGCAGTAGAAGTAAATAATTCTATAGATGGTTTTCACATTTCATTGCTATCGCGATCCAAAGACTTTTTGATCATAGATAGCTATTACGGTACAATTGGAAGCAAAAAAAATGGGACATCAAAATCACTTTCTTGATTTTTAATGTGAAATGACCCTTGTCTGTTTCTAACCCTACTTTGAATTGTTGTCATTAAGTATTGTAGGTTGTAGGGAATGAGTGTATGTAAGTAAGCACGTATTGCATATTTATTTATTGCAAAGTCCCAATCAAAATCTACCTTTATCAAAAGAAGAGGGCATTTAGAAAAGAAAAATAGGAGCATAAAATAAATTTTTAAACTGTCAGCTAGAATAGTGTCAAATTTTTATAACAATGATCAAAGGCAAAATGACAATTAGGCTTGAACTACATCGAATTTTTCAAAGCTGACAGAAATTTGATGTCCCACTTTTTATGCTCCCAATCGGGCTGTCACTTGTGTTTTACCGGGCGTTGCCATACTAACATATTAACGTTGCCATACAAACATTCATCAGATATTTTCAATGGCTGCACTACCCTACAAAATGCAAGACATTTTATAAAAGATTTACGTCCAAATATACCGTAAAACGTTGTATAAGTTTCTCCAGCGAGAGATTGGTTGACATAAAAATCACTAATTCTATGTAGAAAAAGTAGTCCCTAGCGCACGTAAAATTTGAAATATATCCTTCAAGCAGTAACATTTTTGCCCTAAAATAATGCTCTAATTAATGTATTCTAGTGCATTTTGTAGTGTTGGGTTACAAATCTACAAAATTAAATATCCCAATCTCTCGCTGGACGAAGTATACAAAGCTCCACCGTTACCGAACTTTACATACTCGTACAGATAAAAAGCCGCTATCGCTCGCTGGTTTAGTCCAATCAATAGGGAGTTTTACCTTGCAAAAGGTACAGAAAAGTTTATGCTTGGCAGGTATCTTCTATCAGGCATATTATTAATATTGTTGAGTTCGCATGCAATTCTCTACATTTTTTGTTCTTTATGTTTTTTTGTCAGATCAATAGTTTCGTAGTTACAGCCTGTAGAAATCGAGAATTTCTTTTATTTTTGTACTTTTTATTCTTTTCCACACCACCACAGAGGTAGAGCAATAGGGTGCGTTTTTTTTTGACGTGGTGTCCCCAGTGGGCATAGTCCATGATGCAGTAGAAGTTTACTGTTTTACTCTTTTTGATCTCTTTGTAACGTAGACGGACCCGAATGATCTAGATCGAATGGTATAGATGAGCTGAATTCATCAGAGTTTATGAATTCGGGAATTCCTCTTGAGAAGTTTCCTCTTGTTCCTCAGGGTCATCATCATCATCATCAAGATTATCTGGCGTTTGCCAAAATAGAAATTCATTGATTTCAGGTATTTGTTCGTCTTGATCTTCAGATTCTGGAACGTCTGTGATTATTTCATTATCCGTGCGAGATACGTATATCTAACTACTTACAAAAAATGTAGAACATACAATTCTCTACAATTTTTGTTTTTAACATTTTTTTGTCAGATCAATAGTTTCGTAGTTACAGCCACAATACATTTTCGAATTTCCGAAAAAGTTAGCTATTGAAATTAAAATATCCAGCTTTTTCGGAAATGGCTAAACACAAGCAAGAGATTATTTAATATGTACTCCTATTTAATGCATGAACAAAAATTGCCTCTGTATCATTTTCGATGTTTGTAATGTCACTTAAAGTGTTCATAATGTTCTTGAGGCACGCATTCACTTCACAAATTTAAAAAAATCAACAAAAAATCGCAACGGAACAGATCAAAACAGCAAGACGATCAAAACGAATAACTTTTAAAACCAGAGAATCGCAAAACAAAGCTCTAAAGATGAAAAATCGCAGATCTAAATGCTTAAACCACTTGACAGAACTGACAATTTCAAATTTGAAATGTCATATCAAGTCCATTCAAAAATCAAAAAACCACCAACGTCACATTTTCCTCGATAATTATTATGGGCAACCGCTGTCTAGTGTAAAATTTGGTGAGACTTGTAATTTTGAGATTAAATGTTTATTAAGTATCTTGTTTTTTCTGGGCATGTTGAAGTAAAAATAATAAGAATCAATAAATAAATGAAACGTGCTGAGCAATAATAAAACAATTTGAACGAAATTCAAAGCAATTGAATTTTATTTTGAGTCAAATAAATGTCATAATTTATAGTTACCCGAGTAGTTACCAATATAGTATGAAAAAATATCTACCTAGGGTTTTTTAAATTTTACCAACCTAAAGCAATAGGTGGTGGTTTTTTGATATTTGAATGAACTTGAATTTATTTTTCCTACAATCGATGTAGAAAGTAGGTATTTGCGCTTGCATTTGACAACGCAAAGTTGACGTTTTCCGAGGACTGTCACTTTATCGCTCACGCGCGAATTTTTTGTTAAAATCAGATGTCCAGTGATTATTGTAACTAGTAACAACGAATAAACAGAAAGAATTGTTGTGTCAGTTTGTGTCGGTGTTCTTTGTGTTTTTACAAAAAACATTGCTCAAAAGCCTGTAGAAGGAAGGGAAACTGTTGAGGAAGCGTTTTCGTGTACACCTCCCGAAATTATAAGTGCAGCAAAAGAACCAAAATGCATACTTCCAGAGCATGGATTACTTTTCAAAAACCGTAATTATTGTACTTTTAATATCAATATTGTGAATAATTAGTTTCTGATTTTAAGAAGGTATTACATTGATTTGGTCCAAATAAAATAATATGTAGTAGTCATAGTTGCGATTGTAGGAAAAATCTTGTGTGTGTTGCGAGCGCAAATGTACATTATCGATTTCGACAATGTATCACTTTGCGCTCAAAGGACAAATAGCTATTTCGCGTGGGTTTTATAACAACCAATGAAAATCAGTGGCGCGAATGCTTCAAGATATTACCAACACAATCTATGATACTTTCTTAACATTTTAATGTTATGGTTTGGGGATTTTGTTATCTAAGGATATTTAAAAAAATGCATTCTATCAGTGGACGTAGTCTATGTAGAATTGGTTTATTGGGGATTAAAATTTACTCCTCCAAAAACATTAATCTGTAATAATTTATGCTCATTGATGGAGGCAAATCAATTTTAAAACGTGATTTATTGACACCGACGACTGATAAATCTTTTAGTAATTTTTTCTAAATTTAGCGTGGTAATTTTATTGTTAATCTAGTGTACACTATTCTCCAAAATTAACATTAGATCGAGTTAAATTTATGTAATAGAAACAATTAAGAAAGTTAGTGTTAAATATATCAACAAAATTAAAAGACGGCCACTGCCAGTAAGTGAAACAAATCGTAATATGTTAAATGTTTTACTTTTCTCCATTTATCAAAATTTGGGGAGCAGTGTACTTCATTTAGGTGATAAAACTCACAAATTTATGACCAATCATCGAGAATGAAAATAAAAACAATAAAAAATCACACATTTAATTTAATTTTATCTGAAAGTTTGTATAAATATCGTGATTGATCGTTAGAAATTTAGAATTGAACATACAATCATGAAGATTTCAGTTGTAATTGGTGTATTTTTTGTCTGTTCTGGTGACTATCTGTCAGTAGTTTACGGTATGTATGGTTTTATGTTATGATAAAAATAAGATTCTATATTATTTTCAGGTAGAAATGAATTTTTCCGTCCACAATTCTCTAGGAGGCAGCTGGGATATCAAGGAAATTTACTAGAAATACCTGAAGAAATGTCAGCAATTCTTAAATTAAACCATCCATCGGAAAGCCTAATTCCTAGTGAAGTGTTGCAGAATCATTTGTCTAAATTGAGAGCTCTAGCTGATATAGTGGTAGACTTGATATATAGGGGAGAGACTCTAGAACAGATGACACCCGAGAACGTCGCACTCGTCGAGGCGTGTCAAGAGGTATATAATTACCTATACGTGGTAATATCATCACATGTGTCACCGGAGATAGCTGATAAATTTCAATTAATATACCTAGACCTATTCAAAGATTACATCCGTAATGCAATGGAGCAATCTCAGAGGAATCCAAAATACTCGAATTTTGTTAGATAAAAAAGAAAAGTGGATGACAAATTATAATAAAAAAAAAAATTACCAGTATATTCCTGTTGTATTTTATTTTCCTTTTCTTGGCGACAATAATAATGAGGTTGATAAAAATATACTCGTGAAAAAAGTATCGACATCTGATGACTTCAGAGGATGACAATTATTGTGTAGGTACAACACAAGAAATTTGTAGTCGCCACAAAACGTTTAAAAATATGAATCTGAATCTGAATATGAATATTTGAAACTGATGCAATTTGTCATTCCGGCATTTGTTATTTGCGTTGAAAGTGTTAATGCTTAGTAATCTTCAATTAACCCAACGAACTTCATTTGCCAATGCCTCAACAAAAAATCACCACTGAAATAAAAACCAAGATTTTGGGCGTTATCAGCATCGAGAAATTCATTTGGTGCTGATCGTATACCATTGTGTAAAATCTTGCATCTGCATCTAATGTCAACATTCTAAGAATGTTTCTGCGAGGGGTTTGCGTCTTAGAAATAACAGCTGGGTGACGTTGATGAGAAAGAAATAAGTAAATTGAAATACCTTTTCCGAGGTAATCTGTGTCATTAATCGTTGATATAGAAATGCTCAATTGTTGTTGTTTCGTTGCCATGTATCTTTGTCATAAATTGTTTATAAATGTGTATTTATCATTGTCCAAAATGTAGATGCATTTGTTGTTACCTAAGCAACCCTTAAAGTTTCAATGTTTTAAAGGCCCTTTTTCATACGCATTTTACCCCCAATTTCATAATCAGCCTAAAGTTACTTTAACATTAAAGTTTACCATTTGCCATAGAAAAATATTGTTCTAACAATCCATTAAAATCACTTTAAGATAAAGTCGACTTTAAGTTTATTATGAAACTGGCCCTAAGTGTCAAAAACAGGGATTATGATTCAGGTATAATAAAAAATATTTTATGATAAAAATCGCATTCATGAATCTACTATCCAATGAGAAAGCTACGTTTATTGTTATTACCATGGATACATTAAATATTTCCGGAAATATTTTTTACTCTAGGTGGGAAGAAAAATATTTCCAGTAGGTATAACAAAAATAGCAAAATTTTTATTCGAATTACATACTACATTTTTATAAATAAAAGTTTTTGTTCCACACTGTCAGAATTTGAGAATTTTCTCCCGTGTGAACGTATTTTGATAAATGTCACAAGTTGTCAAAACGAAACGTCAAGTTAATTTTAAAGATTTTAAGCGATTTGGAGCTTTTAAGGGTCTCGTCGAACAAAAAAAAAACGTTCTATTCAACTCGTTCGTGTGTAAATTGGGCCTTTTTTGGCACTCGTGGGCCTTTAAAACGCTTTTTAAACTGTCCCACTCATGCCAAAAAAGGCCCAATTTACACACAAACTTGTTAAATAAACTACTATTTCGTTCATTGCTGACAAAGCAAAAATGATTAATAACTTTGTCAGCATTGCACTCAAAAAAAATTTCGGATAGAATCTATGCATCGGGATATTATAAGTTGTAGCAGGTCAAAATGCCACTATTCGTTTTGGCCGGAGTAGGAGGCCAAGAGGTCCTACTTATGCTCGCGGGACAATAAGATCGGTGTTCGAAAATCAGGAACTAGCAAGATAACGCACGGCATTTGACGCCGCGACGCGCCCACCCTGCCGTAACCTTTTTCGGGACGCTCATTTCGAAATCATTCAGTTTGTTTGTGTCGTCAATCAAGTCAATTTTCAGTTTATCGGTTCAGGGTTAATTTTTTGTTTATCGGTTCACTTTCGGTTTCGCTTTCAGTTTCACTTTCAGTTTTCGTTTGTTTTTTTCGCGGTTTCATTTGAGAGTTTTGCAATTTGTATAGTCTTTGTGCCAGCCAGTTTTGGGGCGGCTGGAACCACACATGTTGGCCCCTAAATTTTAGGCTGAGGTGGCCTCACGCCTCTAGGCTGTCTAGCTGCGGCCTATCTGTTTATCGTTCTCTTTTTTCTTCTTTCTCCTTTCCTTTTCCTTCAATCCCTCTTCTTCTTCTTCTCAGCTCGGGTAACCGTACGGCAAAGTCAGTTCCGATTTCCTTTTGTTCCCGTGACTTGCCGGAAAGTTATCTTCTTCTCTTCTTTTCCCCAACCTTCTTCCTTCATCCTTGTTTGTTCAACCTTTTGAGACCCTGCGGGAAATACCCGTCAACATCTATCGTGTATTACGCGCGGACTCACCGATACATTACCGCTTCAACATCTGAATTTTCCGATCGGTGATTTCCAATGTAAACAAACCGGCCCCATGATCGACCATCTGTCATTTAGCGCGCAAGTGTAGTACCGCCGGAGGTAGTCATCGGGATGCGCGGTCAGTACAATTACCGGGACGCCTTTTCGCCCAACGGAATAAGGTCCAGATCTCTCGTGTTGCTATCCTAGATTCAGGGGTAACCAAAAAAACCCATCGCGAGCGGAAATTAGAGGACTCGGTCGGCGACCGCCGAGCGGGCGGCTGTGCCGCAAGTCGCGAGCTGCGAATCACGTGCGTGGCGTTTGGGATCCGCAATCATCCCTGTGGGTGGATTGCCGAACGCCATGGCGCTTATTGTCCGGCGCCGCCAGCCTTCGGGACCGTCGAAGAGCCCGAAAATTTACCGTACCGCTGCCGTTACCGTTTACCGTGGTCGAGAAACCCCTCGTCGTCTAGCGAGATAGAGGTAATTATCCTTCATTAGCGAATTCACTTCACTAACTTTGGTCTATTAGGGGTAGTTCGAGCCAATTACCGTTACCGTACCGTGAAGGAGTACCGGGAGGTCCTCCTTCGATTTATCGTGGAGCAGACCCTTTCAGCGGAAAGGTAATTACCGAATCGATTGAGTTTCGCAACACTAACGACAATTCGTTAGGGGTTGTTCTTTAGGGTCAGCTTTCGCCGGACCACTTACCGTCTTTTGGGCAATCGTTTTGAGGGTGGCCGTTCGCCACATCGTGATTTTGGGTCGTCGCCAGACCAGTTATAGTTACGTAAGGAGCATCATCTCGTTTCCGGCCAGGCATATTGAAAAGTCAAGGGCACACCGTGACGCTACCGTTAAGGAACCTTATCGCAAGTCAATAAGACGCTCTCCGAGGACACACCACCAACCGGCATAAGATAAGTCGCCACACTCACAATTATTGCGGATAATTTCAAGTTTTTGAGCGCCTCGAATTTCCCGCTTCTCAGTTAAACAATTTCTGCACTTTCTTGTAATTTTTTTGTATTTTGTAAACAGTAAGAATTTTTAGTCAGCAATTTTACAGTCACTTACAAATGTCAATTTAGAAAATTTAACGATCAACTATCAACATTTCGGAACTCCACCGACTTCACCCCTTCCGGTAGGAATCAATTTTTATTTATCGTCAAGGTGAAATCCAAGCCTTGACCTTGGGTTTAATTCATTATCATTTAATAACTCGAACCAGATCAGGGGGAAGTTGAAGGTTCGGAAGGGTTTCCTTTCAAGGATTTTTAAAAACCATTTATTACTCGTCTAAGAATATCTTGTTAATTTTAAGTTAATTTCGGTCATTTGTAAAAGAAAAGCTTTTCTGGTTGAGACCACCTAAATTTTAAGATCATCTAAAAGTACTGGTTCCGCATTTCTTAACTAATTGGTTACATGCGAACCGCTATCACACTCGTGTGCACCAGTGCTAAAACGGCACAACAAGTGTGTGAGTGTGTGAGTGTGAGTGTGTGAGATTCCGCTTTAGACCGAATAAACTAATTTTAATTTTATCTTCATGAGTATCTGTTCGTACTCCCTAGGCGGGTATAATTAGAGCACTTGTCCCGGCAGCTGGACAAGTTTAAAACCAGCTCAAAAAGGCTGCCTGGCGCCCATTTTTTTATTTTGTGAACCCACACCCTATGCCCCGAAAACCCACTGAGAGCCCGGTGCAGTCACTGGCCAACTTTTGGTCATAAAGTGATTAATTCCCACATACATCAAATGTGCATGTTCAGACAATCAGAGAGCTTGCTTTCATCCAATCAAAAATGTTTATCGCGGATAAATCATCCTCCTAGTCTGTCTTCTGTCAAAAGCGGATAAAATTTCATGTTACTCCTGTCAGATTTTCAAATTGTTTTTAATTATTGTGTTTTTAATAACTGCCAAAAATAACGCTACCTAATTTTTTAAATCTGATAAATTTCCCAATTTTCACTCAAACATTTTTGCTTTAGACAATGTTACTCGTTGAATTTGGGCATTTTTATTCAGAGGTTAAACCCTCGAGCTCAAGCTCTCGGGTCTAACCAGAATAAAAATGACCAAATTCAACTCGTAAATTTGTCAAAGAAAAATTTTTTCCTAAAATTGAAAAATATATCCCATGAAAAAATTAGGTCTTGTTATTTTACCTTCGAATATTTTATGTTTTCTGGTGAAAATAGTATATTACATACCGAGGCGGCAAGTATTCAATTCCTGTCGAGAGAATAATAGGAATGGTACTTTCGCCGAGGTTTGTATACTCTTTTATTCACAATCAATCATTTAATAAAACAAGCAACATTATAATAATAAAAAATAAATAAAAACCAACCTCCATAATATTATCATTTATTTCGGCAAAATATTAAAACTTAGTAGGTGCGCACGATTGAGATTGAATTAAATTTTAGTTCACAAAAGTCAAACCAAATTGACATTTGCTCAGATTTTTTAACAAATAAAATGTGCAATACTGCGCTTCGGCCAGAAAACTCAGACTCGGACGAAAAAATTCACTTTTTAGCCTTGATACAGAAATAACTACCTATTTATTTATTTTTAATAATAATATGTACCTTAATACTTCCACCGCTTTTTTTTTGTTTTATTATGTTATCTGACTATCATCGGTGCAGTTCAATCACTAAGGCTAACTTGATTACACATTTTGTTCATTACCCGAGACAAGGTAATTTATCGCTGTCACTACGCTGTCAGTTAATAATCGAAATGAATTACTAAAAGATAACAAATATGAAAAAACTTAATTTGGATTATTAATCAAAGTTCGCGGTATATTGGTACAGATAATGTATCGACATTTTTGTCTGTACGCTTTATTTGACACAAAAAATAACCTCAGTGTCATAGTATTCGATTCGGTTCACTGTGATTTTAGAATTTCATTAACCTAGTATTGATAGCTATTAAGACAACAAGGGTTTTATAGACGATTTAAGAATCGAGGTAGTAGTTTAAATCAGAGCGACCGCAGGGAGCGAGGATTTAATAGACCGAGAATTTTTAAACTATAAAACACGCGTTGTCTTCAAGATTTTTTCTAACACTAACATCTTATCACAAATTTTAATAAATTCAGAAATTATTCGAGGCGCGTCACAATACACAAAGTGCGAAGGTTGCCGTGGGTACTATGGTAATAATATCAACAAATTTGGAAAAAAACAATCTTCATCGTTGAAATGTGCCAAAACGTTCCAGAAGAAATAAGAAAAAAGGGGCAATTTGTTACCAATGAAGTCTAAGAGTGCATACGAAAAGGTGTATGTTTCGTTTCAAGGCCGGAACAATAAAACGGAGGTAACGGAAGATGTCACTTTGGCTTTTCTTGATATGAGGTAAGTGCGTAGAACTTCATTAAAAGTTAATTTACATTATGGCAAGAATCATTTGAAGAAAACGTAAAGATTGCCAGTTTTCGAAGACCGACCACTTGCATTAGATGAAACAGCACAAGTTAAAGAAGAAGATGTTAGGAATTCAGTAATTGTACTTTTCACTTTTGTGATAATTACTGTAAAAATGATGAATAAAATGTTACTTGAATAATATGTGTGAGCGTATTTTATGACTCTATAAGATACGGTTGCTATTGACAACGTGTCTTATAGAGAAAAGCGTATTTTATGGGAAACATAAGGTGTGAGCTCAAATGCACCATAGAAACAGTATAAGATATTAGTGTTAGAAAATAATTATTTGTATCACAAGGCCAGAAACTGCACGTTTGCGAGCATGAGTACGGTTTGCAGTGCGAGTCGATAGACGAGTATTGCTCGCAAAATAGTTTCTGGACGTGTGATACACACAATTTTTCATGCCGACTTCTACGGATTTTTGTTAAATGGAAGTTAAAGCACTTGTTTTAATAATTGGTATTAGGGACTTTTTTTGTGTTGGCAACACTTCCATTTAAACATTAAATTTTAAAATCAACATCGCTCTTGTTTCCTGACATTTATTAAATTTAATTAATTTGTTTTGTTTTTGACATTTTCCTGAAACATTTGTTGTAATAAATACACCAGCCCATATTCAAGAAGTGGCTCGAAACGTAATTTTAATTAATTAATTTTAGTTAAATATTGCTTCTTTGTAGTTTGTACGTTGTTATAAATAGAAAAACATTTTTAACGAGCCCTCCACAGAACAAACTGTTGGAAATATGCAAACTCCAATCTAGTTATATGTTTAAAGTTGCCTTAGCAACTACAGTTTGTTATGACAAAAGTTGTATTCAATTAAAAAAAGCTAGAAATAAAGACTCTACAGGTTATGGACCCACTGCGCTGAAAAATAAGAAATTGTACGAATTCCGCAACGAAAAAGTAACTTGAAGCTATTTGTGAGTACTACAAAAACGAAAAATGAGCTACACAAGCGTGAAAATCGAACCTCTTGGAAAAGAAAATTTCGATACTTGGAAAATTCAAATCGAAGCTTTGCTCATTAAGAATGATTCTTGGAAATACGTGAACAGAACAATTCCGAAACCAAAAGAACCACCAGAAGCCGTAACCACGTGGGAATCAAACGATGCGAAAGCCAGGTCAGATTTAATTTTAACAATCTGCCCATCAGAACTTAAACAGATCAAGAATTGTCCTACGTCAAAAGACATATGGAACAAATTACACAGCGTGTACCAGTCTCAGGGACCCGCTCGAAAAGCGATGCTCCTGAAAACATTAATTTTGGTGAAAATGAAAAACGGTGAGGATATGAGGGATCACATCCGGAACTTCTTCGACGTCGTGGACAAACTCGAAGAGATGGAACTTTGTATCATCAATGACCTTCTTGCCATCCTTCTGCTCTACAGCATTCCCGACGAGTACGAAACTTTTCGAATTGCCATAGAAACCCAAGAGAAATTACCACAATTAGAAGCACTGAAGATAAAACTCCTGGAAGAGTATGAAGCTCGAAAACGAAATTCAAAGGAAAACGTTTCAGATGCCATGTTCATTAGTAAAGATCCCGGTAGGCCAAATCAGCCCAAGAAATCGGAAAATTCGAAAACTCAACGTTTCAAATTCGCTTGTCACACATGTGGAAAAATTGGCCACATGGCCAAGGATTGCAGATTGAAACTCTTCAAACCAAATGGTCCAAAAACGAAACCAACAGAATCAACCCGAAAGGCAGAAGTCGTTATGAAACTTCACGTCGAACACGATAAACGCTGGTGTTTAGACTCAGGTGCGTCTTCACATATGTGTTCTGAAAAGGCAAAATTCCAAGAAATGAAAACCCCGAAAGTGCAGACCCTGAATTTGGCCAATAGCTGGTCAACGAAAATTGTAGAAAGCGGTACTGTAAAACTGAGTGTGGAAGAACATCTCACTGTGAGACTAGACGAAACTTTGTACGTTCCTGACCTACGATCGAATCTCTTGTCAGTCGCGAAGTTGACCGAACACGGTTTTGAAGTTATTTTCAGAAGAAACGAAGCCATCGTAACGAATCCCGACACCGGAGAAAATGTCATAGTAGCACGTCGAGATAAAGATATGTATTACATCGACGAGTTGTCCGAAGAAAGCAGAGTGTCGCAGACGAGGTCGCAGATATCTATGTCATTACAAGAATGGCATGAACGTTCTGGCCACCTCAACGAAAAGGATTTGAAGAACATTATACGCAAGCAGAAAGTTGATGGAATTGACATTAAGGCCGACGAAGCTTTACCCGTTTGTGAAACGTGTGTGAAGGGCAAGCAGACACGGAAGCCATTCACAAGGTCGGTATCTCAATCTACAGAACTTTTAGAACTCGTGCATACAGACGTTTGTGGACCCATGCGCGTGAACTCTCTCGCTGGTTCAAGATATTTCGTCACTTTCATAGATGACAAGTCAAGATGGTGCGAAGTATATTTCATGAAAAAGAAAAGTGAAGTTATCGAGAAGTTCAAGGAGTACAAATGTTTGGTTGAGAAGAAAACGGAACGAAAAATTAAAACAGTCCGATCTGACAACGGAACCGAGTACACAAGTCACTACTTGGAAGATTTCCTGAAACAAGAAGGCATCAGACACGAACTCACTGTAGAATACACGCCACAACAAAATGGAGTAGCCGAAAGGAAAAACAGAAGCTTGGTGGAGACGGCGAGGTGCCTGATGATCCAATCGGGGCTCTCCGCAAGTTTTTGGGCTGAAGCGATTTTAACAGCAAATCACATCAGGAACAGGTGTCCTTCTCGAAGCCTGGGAGGTGAAATTCCATTTAAAATGTGGACGAGAAGAACCCCAATTGTCAGCTATTTCCGAAAGTTTGGGACAACAGCCTTTGCACTTGATAAAACGCCTGGAAAGGGAAAATTTGATTCAAGATCGAAAAAATGCATTTTTATCGGATACTCGGTACAATCGAAGGCATATAGACTTTGGGATCCAGAAGCAAGAAAAGTTATTTGAAGCAGAGACGTTACGTTCACAGGACGTAATCAAGCAGAAAATGATTTCACTGATTTCATCGACGAAGAAATTTTCAAGAAAAACCCAGAAAACGTCATTGAATTCAACGCACCCGAAACACAAAAGGAAGATAAACAAACAGAAACCTGCGATCTAGAAGCAGATGGAGAAACTCTCGTAGAAGAAGAAAACGGAGAAGAAATTCCCGTGATAATGAAGAGAGGTCTAGGACGACCAAAGAAGGTTCTTACCGGCAAGCGGGGGAGACCGCGAAAACTGTTCAACATGGTAGAAGTCAACGAAGAGTAGGTAGAACTCGAAGAAGAAGAAAACCACGAGAACGAAGAATTGCATGATGTAGCTGGTCTGATCGAGTTTGGCGACCCGCAGACAGTTTCAGAAGCTCTATCTAGTCCAGAAGCTGCCGACTGGAAAAAGGCAATGAATGCAGAATACGAAGCTCTGAAAAGAAATCAAACTTGGATAATTGTAGATCGTCCCCAGGGAAAGAAAACCGTTGAATCGAGGTGGGTTCTACGAACAAAATTCAAGAAGGACGGATCAGTCGATCGTCGCAAAGCCAGACTCGTGGCGAAAGGTTTTACTCAAAAACCTGGTATTGATTTCAACGAAACGTTTGCCCCCGTGGCAAGACTCGGATCAATTCGTTTGTTCATGGCAATAGCAGTCGAATTAGGTCTCCAAGTACACCAACTGGATTTCACAAGTGCCTATTTGAATGGCGAAATCGAAGAAGTGTTTATGGAGCTTCCAAGTGATTTCTACGACATACTAAATGAAAGGGAGTCACGAAAATTCAGAGGAAACAAAGTGTGTTTAATTAGAAAGGCACTTTATGGCCTGAAACAATCAGGCAGGCAGTGGTACAAGAAACTAGACGAAAAATTAAAACAACAAAAACTGAAACCATTGAACTCCGATCCCTGTGTTTACATCAATAAAGAAGACGGAAATATCGTCATAGTCGTGATCTATGTTGACGACCTCATGGTCGCATCGGACAACCCGAGAAAACTGCAACGATTAAAATCAGAACTGTCGAAGTCCTTCGAGATGAAAGATTTAGGTCCTTTGAGTTTTTGTCTTGGCATTGAATTCACACAAGATGTCAAGAAACAAACAATTACCATGCCACAATCAAGGAGCCGGACAATTAAGCAAAAATCACGTACGAAACACGTAGATATTCGTCACCACTTCATACGAGAAGCCGTGGAGAGAGGAGACATCAAGGTGGAGTACCTTCCCACTGATCAAATGCCAGCCGATGTTTTGACAAAGGGATTGTCATCGCCAAAGCAGAATAAGTGCATCCATGCTCTTGGCATGACTACGACTACATGAAGAAAGACACAAGATGCAGTTTGAGGGGGAGTGTTGGAAATATGCAAACTCCAATCTAGTTATATGTTTAAAGTTGCCTTAGCAACTACAGTTTGTTATGACAAAAGTTGTATTCAATTAAAAAAAGCTAGAAATAAAGACTCTACACAAACATTGACGTTTGATAGAATTCTGATAACAAATGCCAACCGAAACCTACTTTTAGCCGGACTAGGCCGGCAATGCATGTGTTTCTGGACGATTTCGAGATCTGTAATTTACCAAATTCCGGCCGGAGTCACGAAAACATTTTTTTTGTGCTGCCGTAGTTGCAATTGGCATTTTAAGTGGACGATTAGCGTGCGGCAATGGAAATGAGAAAACTCTAGTGCTGCAATGGACAAACAAGAAGTCTAAAGCAAGAAAAAATAAACTAATTGTGGCAAATCAAGTATTACTGAAAGACAATTATGTCTCTAATGTTATAAAACAAAAGGTGCTTCGTAAATATTTAAAAAATGCTAAAATGTGTTAATTTTAGGTTTGGGGGGTTTATTTATAAAAATTTCGGTTGGTGACCTTGCAAGCTATAAAGTTGCGTTTGAATTTGAAATTCGAGCACTGACAGATTGACATTTGACATATTTAGTGCTAAATTGAATACCAACATAATTTTGTTTAAGTAATATTTATTATGTTAATGATTCAAAAATAGGTTTTATTACAAAAGGCAGCACAAAAAATATTGTATGGTACTCTTGTGAAAACTCCATTGCTTTACTCACTCACATACAGCGCTCGACTGCGTCTCGCTCCATATTACCGTTCGTAAAGCAATGGATCGTTTTCAACACTTGTAACATAAATAACTATTATTATCGTTTCTGCTTAACTATGCATTGCCAACATATTAATTACCGTCAAATAAGAATTGCAATTTGCTGACTGTTCTTACTGTTAGCATTTCACGAGGCAAATATCAGTGGCGGCTCGTGAATCCGTAAATGGGGGAGGCAGGTTTTGATAAGATTAAAAAATTGTACAATCAATAATTAATCTTTTAATTACCTATATAACTGGCACACTTGGCTTAATGTGTTCTTTAATCTTTAGACTTTCCATGCTTTTCACTTGAAGGGAATACATTTTTTAAATCACTGTATCCAAATTTGCACCATACTGAATTTTCTGATCGCTGATTAAAAAGTATACACTGCCAGGAATACAATTTATTACGTACATTACTTCCTGTGAGCTACTTACAAATACGAGTATTATCTCACGAAGCGATATCCACGCAGCCACGGTGCTCGGTTCTGACGCAGGCGCGTTTGATGCCGGAGGTATACTTCTCTTGCCCTGCATTTAACGCTTGCTATTTGCAAACTTCAAGGTCAATCTCGTGTGGATAAATCCTATGGATCTTGGTCAGCAGGGGGAGGTAAAGACACGGTCTGCCTCCGGCCATGTTTGCAATGTAGAACGATACAATTGGACGCGTTTATACGTACCTACATCAGAAATTAAAAACTGTTTTAAACGTTGCAGTGTTTACAACATTAAGTTAGTGAAATATACGTACGAAAACGAATCGAGTAAATAATTTAATATAATAAATTATGTTTAAGGAAATTTTTTTGCTATTTTTTTTTTGGAAGGCACTGCCTCCCTTGCCTCCCCTGACAAGCCGCCACTGGCAAATATAATTGTTACACGTAAGGAACTAAGGAAGGAAGGAACTGCTTGACCTTTACGATTATTTTTTTCCTATTTTAATATGCCGTTTAGGACAAATTCTAAAGCTCCATACAGCAATGAGAGCGATCACGTTGGAGAGGATCAATTTGGGAGTGTTGCAGGTCTTGATGATTGCCCGGGCGAGACTCTGTCTGCGAAGCTTTTTTATCTAGTTACCTTTCCCTGTGTTGCGTAGCTTCTTGGAGGTTATTGCTACTCATAGATCTACTAATTCTAGTAGATGGAACCAAATATGCTTCCAAACACATGATATAATACCGTGCGATCCAAAAGTCTTTCTATCAAGTGGGTCATGATGACAGTGGAAACGAATGCCGTTGGGCTGCAGCATATTTGGCGCATATTTAAATAAAAATTAAAAATTTGTTTTATTAGTCTGTCCGTATCCTTTGATATTTTTAATTTCACATTTTTTTATTTTATGCTGTAATTATAAGAATGTCATGGCTCACTTGATAAAGAGACTTTTGGATCGCTTGGTATATACAACGTGTGTCAGAAATAAGTTCATCAATTTTAACTGGTAATAGAACTCCTTAATAGCAACAATATATTTGAATATATTTTTTCCTTAAACCTTGAAGTTATCCAATTAAAATTATTGAAAAGTTTGGCACAAATTTCGTTACCCGCCTATGGGGATTACTTGCTTCGCCGATTCCGATAAGCGAAGAACAAAAAATAAATGCAAGAAAACTTTCACTTGTTTTTTTGTTGCTAACTTAAGCACAGCGGCTGATTGCTGCCCCCGTTGCTGTGACCTATAATGATAAGGGTGGAGGAAAAAAAAGAGAATCATATGGTAGATATTCAATGAAAACAATTTTAATAATAAATATTTTAAACTGACCCCAACGAATTGCCCATACCTAAGATAATTTTTAATTTTTATTTTTTATTACCCTAATAACAGCTTAACGGGCCTATTCTGTAACTCGTCTGTTAATTTTAACCATCCGCTAATAAATTAATTTTTAACAACCGGTTATCTACAAATAACCAAAATTCTATTCTGTAAGACAAATTATTAACGGGTAGGTTAAAAAGCATTATTTTAGCGGCTAGGTTATTTTGAAGAATGAAGTCAGGCACGGAAGCGTACAAATACATATGGCAACGTCGCAAATCACTGTCAGCTGGAGGAACAACAGTCATAATTATTTGCAAAATTATACCTAACCTCAACTGATAGTTGCAGACTACATTGGCATGGGCACAGACTACTCAAAAACGTGAAATTGAAATTAAAAATCGAGCGGTTTTTGTTCTTTCTTCAAAACTCAACAGTTTATGATTTATCGAATTGTTGCATTACTTTTGCCCCTCACTGTATAAATGAAAGTAATTGGAAATTGGTACCACTTTTACGACAACCCTTGTTAAGCGGCAATAAACCACTCAAGGAATCAAAAGGTCGTTTTAAATATCGATAGATGCACTTTAGGTATCAACTCAAATATGTTACAGCTTGCCCATTGTAGTTTGATCTGTGAGGGATGCGCAAAGTTGAATAAAAAGGTCAGATAAAGAGGTCCTGGAAGCGGCAAAGAAATGCGACAAAATTAGTGAAGGGGCTGTAAGACCACTGCGCATCCGGTTCTTACAGCTCAAGCTACAATGAAAAAGCTGTACAGGGTGATTCATCTTTTACCGCCGGGGGCAAAATTACCCTTAAGAATTGAGAAAAATTTATGGAATTGACAGATTTGATTTGTCGAAAAATTTTTCAAAAGAATATTCATTGCGAATGCCATTATAATTTGGGACCGTTTTGACGTAAGTTAATTTTTAACGGCTGGGTATGACCACCCGCTAAAAATTAGCAATTTGAGTTAAATTCTAACAACTTTTGGTTAAAATTTTGGCTTAGAGAATAGCGCAATGGTTTAAAATATTTTAACCGTTGTTTTAACATTTAACTTTTTACCAAGTGTCTTACAGAATAGGCCCGTAAGCCTATTTAATAACGGGTGACTATTAAAATTTTCACTTAGGGTTGGCTATGAATCATTCTTTGTTTTCCGTTGCACCTTAGACACCGACAAGTTTGACATTTCAATAAATGTTTTTTCTCTTAATTTGGTTATGTTTCAATTGTACTAACTGACATTTGTCGTTCGTTCTTGCGTGTGTCTAAAGTAACAGAAAAAATAAAAACTCGTTCAAAGCCAACTCCAAGTGAAAATTTTAATAGTCATCCGTTATAATAAATTAACATGGTAGCCGTACCCACTTTCCGTTTAAAAAAAAAACTCAAACTTAAACTACAAACTTCTAATAATTTCATTTTAACTAACAATAACAGTTTATACTTACTTAAAGTCATTGAGGTAAATGTTCCTCGCTAGCACTTTAAACTGAGATTGTGAGAGTATCAAATGTTCCAAAGTCCAGGAGTTCCCTAATTTTGATAACCTGGACACTGGCGAATTTCCTCCATAGGAGATTCTATTGAATGGAATGACAAACGGACCTCTTGTTCTTAAACTTGTACAATTTTCGTAAAGGCTAATTTTACTTCCTAATTCAGGGAAATCTCGAATCTACCAGACCATTCAATATCCCATGCAAAAAACTTACGTACCCATAATTTCTGTGTGACTTCAGTGAACTAAGATGCAATATGTTCGCGATTTGAAAATAATCGTGCGTGATCCTTGGATTAGTCATTTTTAATTTTACAGCTACATACTGGAAAAATCTGTCTTGTACTCTTTCTATTCTATTAATATGAATATTAAAAAACGGGCTCCAAATAGTTGATCCAAATATCAATATGGGTTTAATGACAAAATGTCTCCTAAAATTAGTGTATTAATCCGTAAAAATTCTCATAAAGTAATTAGGGTAGTAATCAGTAATCACTAACCATTATAAGAAATGTTCAAAGTGATCATTGTGAATACAATAATGAAGGCGCCGACGAAATGATTTTTTCACTCTTTGGAGCATTTCTCTGTTATTGCGAATTGTTGTGGCAGCATTTTCCATCCGTCCTCTTAAAACTTCAACTGTATTAATAGGGACCGAATGTACCAAGTCCTTCATGTGGCTCCACAAGAAGAAGTCGCTCGGAAATTCCCTGGGTTTGAGAAGCACTCCCGCACACTTCACCATACGCCAACACAAAATCTATGTATTCAATATTCGAAGATAAACGTGCCATTTTCACAAAATTTTTGCTTAAATCGAAAAAATGATATATAACAATTTTGTTGTTCTTGACAAGATCTGTCTGTCACTGGTTAAAATTAATGGATTTATTTCTCAGACACGTTGTATACAAAGCGTCGCACCTAAGACTTTCAGGTCGGGTCAGGTCAGGTGTATCCCTATTATTTATGGACTTATTTTTGTGAAATTTGGAAGATAGGTATTCTAGTGAATGGAGAGTAAATCACTGGTAATAAAATGCCGGATTAATTTAAATTTAAATTCGACAAACCTTGACGTCCATAGATGCAAATATGTTATTATTATTATTATTATTATTGTTGTTGACGGCTAACAGGCTTGACGCCCAATTAGAAGCCCTGCCAAAAAGAAAATGATACACAAAACACAATCGCAACACAACAACCATTACACAGAGAGCACCCCAACATCCAGGCTACAACTACCGAGCACTCATCTGAGTAGGATCGCCCTGATTCACGAGGAGATGGAGAAGAATTTTTTGATTTGCGAAATGCTGCAACAAAAAATATCGATGTGGGCCTCGACATTCTGGTAATTTCGCAGTATTCGAGTGACGGGTGGCTTGAGCCCGATGTCCGTGTGGCGCTGACCGATGTAGAAAACACTCCTTACCCTAGATCCCGACCGGCTAACCCTCAAGCTGATCCTCTCCAGAACGTGAGGACATTCCTGCAGCCCTCTGAACAATTTGAACAAAAAGATCACCGAATGCTCCATGCGTCTATCAAGCAGAGACTGCAGACCAACCTCACCGAGCAGAAGACCTTGTGGACACCCACGAGGCGGATATGCACCATTCAACATGAAGACTACATTCTTCAGGAATCTGCGTTGCACTCGCTCCAGAAGAGAAGAGTGAACATCATATATCGGTGACCACACAAGGGAAGCATACTCGAGCCGGGATCTCACATAGGTGATGTACAGAAGCTTCAGGGTCGCGACATCAGAGAATTCCCTGCCAGCACGCAAAACAAAACCCAGTGCCCTGGAGGCAGTCCCCGCAATGGTCCGAATGTGTTCGCCGAAGGATAGTTTGGAATCGAAGATGACACCCAGATCTCTAATAGACTCACGTCTTGTAAGAATGGAGCCGTTGATTTTATAGTCAAATAAGAGAGGCTTGGTCTTCCTTGTGAATGAGACTATGCTACACTTAAGATGGTTGAGAACAAGGTTATTTAACTTACACCTTCTAGAGATCTCCTCAATACAGCCCTAAAGTCGAAGAGCATCATCAATCGAGTCTATCGTAAGGTAAATCTTCATGTCATCAGCAAACAAGAGGTGCGGTACGTCGAGATCGTCCACCAGATCGTTTATATATGTTGCAAAAGGTTAGCAATAATTTTAGGTTTCGTTTGGAAAAATGCATTGAGGCTTGGCTCCAATTAGACAGCGCCCTCGGGACATCTACCCGGACCTTGAGTAGCTCCGCTCCGGAACGGTCCCCAGGTGGACGAGTCGGACGAAAGTCCTCCCCTCACCTAAACGGTCCTAAAGTATAATGGCATTCGCAATGAATATTCTTTTGGTGCATGAACTGGAATGAAGGCGACAAATGTACCTACTCGTAAATACATTTTTCGACCAATCAAATCTGTCAATTCCATAATTTTTTCTCAATTCTTAAGGGTAATTTTGCCACCGGCGGTAAAAGATGAATCACCCTGTACAGCTTTCTCATTGTAGCTTGAGCTGTAAGAACCGGATGCGCAGTGGTCTTACTAATTTTGTCGCATTTCTTTGCCGCTTCCAGGACCTCTTTATCTGACCTTTTTATTCAACTTTGCGCATCCCTCACAGCTCAAGCTACAATGGGCAAGCTTAACGTATTTGAGTTGATACCTAAAGTGCATCTATCGATATTTAAAACGACCTTTTGATTCCTTGAGTGGTTTATTGCCGCTTAACGAGGGTTGTCGTAAAAGTGGTACCAATTACCAATTACTTTCATTTATACAGTGAGGGGCAAAAGTAATGCAACAATTCGATAAATCATAAACTGTTGAGTTTTGAAAATAGAACAAAAACCGGTCGATTTTTAATTTCAATTTCACGTTTTTGAGTAGTCTGTGCCCATACCAATGTAGTCTGCAACTATTAGTTGAGGTTAGGTATATTTTTGCAAATAATTGTTGTTCCTCCAGCTGACAGTGATTTGCGACGTTGCCATATATATTTGTACGCTTCCGTGCCTGACTTCATTCTTCAAAATAACCTAGCCGCTAAAATAATGCTTTTTAACCTACCCGTTAATAATTTGTCTTACAGAATAGAATTTTGGTTATTTGTAGATAACCGGTTGTTAAAAATTAATTTATTAGCGGATGGTTAAAATTAACAGACGAGTTACAGAATAGGCCCGTTTAACAGTTTATACTTACTTAGGCTAGGGCCACACTACAGACTTTTCATCAGCCGACAATTTAGTTGGTTCTTAATAAGTATGAGGACTTATGTGAGTGCGCACACTAAAGCGATTGTAGTCGGCCGACAGGTTGATCGAAAAATAGTTGCAAGGACTTCCCGATTCCCTTTCAACAAGAAAGTTGGCCAACTATTGATAGAGCATGGTGTACTATGCGAATGCGCACATTCACCGACTATCCAGTCGGTGAATACATATGTACAGTGCCTTTTTTTTATCGCTGGCCATAGGGATTTACATGACAAAAACTTTGGATCGTGTTAATAAGCTTTTTAGCAGGAATTTTTAAGTGAAATTTTGCAGAATATTAGATTAGTATTTTATAAATCAATTTAAGTTTATTTTATACTACAGAATAAAATAATTACGGAATTAATTAAAAAAAACTACTTTTAACTTATTACATTATTTCTTGCCCAGGTTTTATAATCGTAGACAGTTACAAAATGTTCGACAAAATTTTTATGATCGTCTTGGTTAGTTTAGTGTCTTACAGCCTATGGAAGACAGTTTGAACAATTTATTAAATGAAAATTCAAAAATAATTAAAGTTGTTTCAAATTGTTGAAGTAGAATTTTATTTATTTTGATGTAATTATGATTTCCTATGTTTTATGTTTATGAAATAAAACTGCACATTTTTCAAAATCTCTCCCATTCAATCATTTCTTTATTTGAAAAGGTGTCCATTGAAAATTATTACTGTTTGACGCTTGTTGAGTTTACATTACGTCAGCCTACTTGGCAAGCCACGTAGTAAATTTAATAAACCTATTTTTGCTCTAACTCCGTGATTATTTTGCTTTGTACGATGGGCCGAACTGAAATTGATTTATAAAATACTAATCTAATATTCTACCAAATTTCACTTAAAAATTCCTACTAAAAACTCATTAACAGACCCTAAACTTTTTAGCATGTAAATCCCTATGGCCAGCGTTAAAAAAAAGGCACTGTATATTATGCGTGCAGTGGCTTTCTGCAGTGCAAATATTTCGATTTTTAATTTATGAAAGTAATAATAATATATTATGCAACAAGATTTATAAACGGCACTTTAGACACGCGTTTTATGTTAGGCACGAGCGAAGCGTAGCGGAGCGAGTGTTTAATAACCAAGTGTCTAGAGAAGTTTATAAACGAGTTGAATACTATACTTTTTCTACGACCAAATTTGTTAATTTAGTGGAACACACAAACGAAACAGGCAACTTTTTTATTAAACGTTAATTTAAACATACAAAATAAATGACAATATAATTCATGTATCACGTGATCATGAATGATCCAATGAAAACGCGTAAAAGTCCTTAGTTGCATGACTATCACAGCGATTATAAAAAACAAAAAAATTATTTTCTTATTTACTTTCGTCGTTACGATTTTTGATTGAAATAAATTTGTCAATTTGACAAATAAATGAATAATTTTGTATTTCATTCATTATATTGTCTCATCGAATATAACACGTGGTATGATTAATCATCGATGATATTAAATTCGTGAAATTGAAGCAGGACATTTCACTCATAATATCATCGATAATAATAATCATACCACTTGCTATATTATAGCTAAACATACCAAATAGGAATATATATATTTCTCAGGATACACACTATTGGTGGCTTCAGGTCCATATTTGAAAAATACAACGAATTATTCCACTGCAATGACGTTTTCTTTCACGTCGGATGCGAAACTGATAAACTTCAAAATACCAAGTTGATCTAGAGCTAAATATGTCCAAAAAATTCAAGCCATGTTTAAAGAAACTTCTAGTGTGTTTAATATGCCGAAAACGCCCGGATGGACACCAAGTTGTGACTAATGAACAGTGTCCGGACGAAATAGTACCGGAAAAGTCGACCAGTACAACTTTGCGTAATCCCTCATACGCACATAAACAAGATTCAGCTGATTCCCTGTTATTGAAAACGAACCAGCTGAATTGTGTTTATATGTGAGTGGGGTATTACGCAAAATTGTACTGGTCGACTTGTCCGGTACTATTTCGTCCGGACACTGCTAATGAACAATCGTTTTTAAAGTGACGTTTTATACACTATGTATTTGTCAGTGCAAAATGTGACACTTTAGAGAAGGAAGTAGAAAAAATATATTGAACCAAAGGATATTTTCAACCTATGTCAAATCTCATATTTAATTAATATCGCGTAGATTTTATCAACTGTGCATAAGCAGTCGACCGATTAATAATCGCCTGTCTGCGCACCGACAGCCAACCAAACAGTTTAGTTTGCCTTGGTTTGACTGGTGTGCGCGGGACTAAATTATCGGCCAATTATTTAGTCTGTAGTGTGGCCCTAGCCTTAAAGTCATTGAGGTACATGTTCCTCGCTAGCACTTTAAACTGAGATTGTGAGAGCATCAAATGTTCCAAAGTCCAGGAGTTCCCTATTTTTGATAACCTGGACACTGGCGAATTTCCTCCATAGGAGATTCTATTGAATGGAATGACAAACGGACCTCTTGATTTTAAACTTGTACAATTTTCGTAAAGGCTAATTTTACTTCCTAATTCAGGGGAATCTACCAGACCATTCAATATCCCATGCAAAAAACTTACGTATCCATAAATTCTCTGTGACTTCAGTGAACTAAGATGCAATGTGTTCGCGATTTGAAAATAATCGTGCGTGATCCTTGGATTGGTCATTTTTAATTTTACAGCTACATACTGGAAGAATCTGTCTTGTACTCTTTCTATTCTATTAATATGAATATCAAAAACGGGCTCCAAATAGTTGATCCAAACATCAATATGGGTTTAATGACAAAATGTCTCCTAAAATTAGTGTATTAATCCGTAAAAATTCTCATAAAGTAATTAGAGTAGTATTCAGTAATCACTAACCATTACAAGAAATGTTCAAAGTGACCGCCGTTATTGTGAATACAATAATGAAGGCGCCGACGAAATGATTTTTTCACTCTTTGGAGCATTCCTCTGTTATTGCGAATTGTTGTGGCAACATTTTTCATCCGTCCTCTTAAAACTTCAACTGTATTAATAGGGACCGAATGTACCAAGTCCTTCATGTGCCTCCACAAGAAGAAGTCGCTCGGAAATTCCCTGGGTTTGAGGAGCACTCCCGCACACTTCACCATACGCCAACACAAAATCTAAAATATTTAATATTCGAAGATAAACGTGCCATTTTCACCAAATTTTTGCTTAAATCGAAAAAATGATACATAACAATTTTGTTGTTCTTGACAAGATCTATCTGTCACTGGTTAAAATTAATGGATTTATTTCTGAGACCGTTGTATACAAAGCGTCGCACCTAAGACTTTCAGGTCGGGTCAGGTCAGGTGTATCTCTATTATTTATGGACTTATTTTTGTGAAATTTGGAAGATAGGTATTCTAGTGAATGGAGAGTAAATCACTGGTAATAAAATGCCGGATTAATTTAAATTTAAATTCGACAAGCCTTGACCTCCATAGATGCAAATATGTTGCAAAAGGTTAGCAATAATTTTAGGTTTCGTTTGGAAAAATGCATTGAGGCAAAAGGTGGTACATTTGAAAGCAATTGCAGGAATATCCAAAATTTCACAATGATGCTAATTTGTTTCATGGACGTGCGCGTTTTAATACCTTTTAAATTATCTATCTGTTAAGTTTCATAAAAATATATCCATAAATAATAGAGATATAAGACCGAAAAATCTTAGGTGGGACACCTGTATACATAAATGCAGGTTCGAGTGTTTGGCAGCAGCATATTTGGTTCAATAAACAAATTTATTTATTATTTCAGAATGTAGCGCCCCAAAGTTGCAGTGCGCCGAGCGGCCACCAGAATAGGGCCCTCGTCGCCTCCCCCAACATTTGGCCATCTCCACGATCTCCCTTCCAACCATCTTTTCCTTCGTCAGGCCCTATAAATTGCAGAACACCAGGCAGACGAGCTAAGACTATCCTCCAGCTCATGAGCGAAAGTAAAGTGAACGAAACAGAAACCTTCATCCACTGGTAACTATGGATACAGACCCAACTTCCTAGGGAGGTATCGAACAAATTTAAAATTACCCGTATGCAAATGCCACTTTGTGCTGTTACTACAATAAATAAATCACTGTTCAAATATAAAGAATCTTGAGGAGTTTGTCGGTTAAAAAAATGTATGTTTTACTGTTTATTGCATTAAATATAAACATAAAAACATACAAAACACTTTTTCTATTTTTTTTAATAAAAATAATAGTATATTATTCAATGAGCGGATAATGATGGCTATTACTCGTGAAGATGATTTTGTGTCACAAGCCGCAGGCGAGAGGCGTAATTCATCCGAGCGAGTATAGCCATTATCCGCAAGTTGAATACTATACCTGACGTTTAATAAACTAGTTGCTATGATATTTGCAGTGAGTTTTGAAGTCATTATTCTACGGACCGTGGGTAATGAATTTTGTTATCCAATGAAAGGCAGTTCAATAATTATGGTATTATCCAGTAGGAGTAGAAGAAAAGATAAATTTGTTCAATAAAAAAAGAGAGGAAAATAAAATAGTCATTCAATAGAAATAAACAATATATTTATTACATGTACTAACTAACGTTTATGTCAATTGTGAGCAATATCTATAATTGCTAACAAATTCACAGTGGGTCCATATTTTAAAATTATTTATTTATAATTCGCTTCGCCTGTTAAATTTACAGTTCATTACTATTTTAATCAAGTGTTGTACAAGTCATAAAATTATACATTAGCAACCAAATTCTATTTGTTTTGTTACAATAATCATTTTATATACCTGTCGTAATAAAAAAATGTGTAAAATCAGGTTTCGTGAGCAGCAACTGGTCTGTAATTTCTTCAATGGATATAATTTTTTATAGTACATACCTGCATCCTATTACTTTTTTTTTTCAAAATATATAAACAAAAGTGTGGGTCGAAATTCAGAAGGGTTAAAGATCATGGACACACTCAATACAGCTCACCATAATGAGTCCTAAATTCAACCAAGCCTTGCAAAATTTACACAAAATATTTGGATCTATATCATCTTTATAGTGGTCTCGTTGATATGAGGGTGAATCCGGGTGTGGTTCCTACCGGTCAGGTCAGCTTAGACGTAGAAAATATATTCCGGGCATCCGGGCAAAAAGTTTCATTTTATTTTTGTTGATGAGAAAAATTAATTTGACATTATTTAAAACACCAGAAAATCATCAAATTGTTGTAAAATTGTAACAAAATTCTTGTTATCTTTTTTGTTATTGTTAATAATATAATGGAACATTGTTGTGCCTTATTTAAGTTTTGAGTATTTTGTTCAATACCTACTTTCCATTGCTCTAAGCAGGCAAACTTGATTTTCTTAATCGATAAAAATATTAATTTTTTTAGTTAAATATGTATATCAAAAACTCTCCTCTCTAACTTATCATCTTTTCTTAGACAAAGGTACTAAAAAAGATGGCATTATTAAAAATGTAGGGTGTCACTTAATATTTTGAAGTGGAAGTGGCTGGATGAGGAATAATGACGTAACCCGTATACTAAATTATGTTACACGATCCAACTTAAATGTTTTTTTTAATTGTGAATTCACAATTTGAAATGTAAATCTAAAACAAATAAATAAACAGCTTAGTGTTAAAATATACATATACATTAAAAGAATATTTGTAGTATCAAATCAAACAACTTATTAAGTAAAACGTTTCTTATTTGTAATGAGAGAAAACTTTTGATGAGCAGTGTACCTCACTTTATTAACAAAACCCACAACATTATGGCCTGTCACTAGAGATTAAAATTACACTTGTAAAAATTATACTACCATTTTCCTCGGAAAATTTGTCTAAAGTTCATTATTTATTATTAAAATTTTACAACTGAACATCAAGGCAGGAATGATTTATGTATTTGTTTTTGATTGTTCTACTCATATTACTCATATTAGAATTTTGTGTTGCACCATATTGTAACAGTAATTGTACACCTTCAGATTTTTGTAAATTAACGAATTCAAAATTTTAGGAGGGGGCAGCTACGGAAAAATGACATCAACTTGATCCCAAAAATGAATCCGAAGGAAAAGTAATAGTCGACATGAACAAATTAGTGAAGAAAAAACTCTTAGTATAAAGCTTTGTCCTACATTTTAACAGCCGAACTGATTGTATTAAGCAAATTAACAGCTGACGTCACAATACAGAAAAGTTTTTGACCAAGATTTTTGCAGAGGCGATCAATAATAATTTATTATGTTATTAAGAGCAAAAATGAAGTTTTATCTGGTGAATCAGGCAAAGCACAACATAAAACCATTTTTGCTCCGAATAAAATATACTATTTTTTCTTCCAACGTTCATAACAAATTATTTAAGAAATGTTAAGAAACCAGGAATTATTTTAAGGTAGAAGATTGGGTAGACTGATAAATTAATGTGGCTCGTTTTGGAAAGCGTTATTATGACTCTAGTACTTACCTATAAACAACACTGTGATCAAAATCCGATTTTTTTTACAATTATTCGTCTGTCAACCCGTTTGATTTGTTAAAATTTGATTTAGGAATTTCAAATGATTCAGCCAGTTTTCTTTATCTGCCGCTCGTCCGCTCGTCAGATGTGATGGCAATGAAGTGACACTTTAGCGTTATCAATCCAGCAGTACAATGTCATATTTTACTGACGTTTGAAGAAACAATATATTATTTGGAAAAATGAATAAGTGATGTATGGGAATTTTGTACCTAACAAATTGCAGCCAACATTTTAATTATTACTTTTTGTCTTTACTGTGAAAGTATCAATGGTACAGATGATATAGACTAGGAAAGTTGATTTTCAGCCCTCAGGATTATATCAGAGATGATTAGTGCAGTTCTGATATCAGCAAACCACCGCAAAAATACAAACATTTTGTCGGGAATTTGATTTTACCTCACTAGTGCAATAAAATATGTCATACGACATCCAAGTGAACGCCTTAAAGTGACATTACGTATTGATGTTGATAAAATTACTTTAGAACTCGATCTTGGTGTACTATTGGGGACAAAATACTTTGGTCGTCATTTTTCTGTCACTTCAAAACAAATTAATGTAAACCAAGCATTAACGTCAAGTCAATAGTGATGACAATTTCAAATTATTGACTTTTCTCTTGTCAAAAATATGGCACCATCCACCATTCAAAAATTTACAATCATCTCCCTTGATTCTGGGGGATTAATTTAAATTTAATTGCCTTGTGGAAACCTTTTCAATTTTTCCTCCTTGGAATATCTCCCGCAGTTGTCCATTTTTCGTTATTTAACATTTTGCAATGATGAGTTTGACAGTGACAGTGGTTGACAGTAGTAAAAAATAAGGTTAACCGTCCTAATGCTTGCTTTACAACTTTATGTCAGTCAACTGACTTTGACGACCAAAGTAATTTGTCCCCAATAGTAATCTGTTTTTTTGTTTCTTTCCAAAAATGAAAATGTTGCTCATATATTTGTTCGTCATTTTCCTGTATGTCGGCTTGATGTATTCGTGCTTAGATCAATATTAAAAATTCACTTCCTACAAAAACTTTTTTGGCCGTTACTGCAATATTTCATTGGCACAAATAGTAGATAATACCGTGAGATCGAAAAAAAATTAGAGTTTCAGTTGGAAATTCGTTAAAATTTCAATTATCAGATGTCAGTCTTAAAAGTTAGGTTAGTGATTTTGAGAACGTTGAAATCTTGATTTTCATAAAGGTGTGAATTATGTCGGTTGTAAAAGAATCATGAGGAGCTTCAATCGTATTTACGAACTAGAGTAAATATTCGAAATGTCTGCCTTCAGCTTCCAAACGTAATGTTACTCTCTTCGCTTCATGTTTTCAAATGACCTTCGCAAAGTCGGGACCGGGAATATCAATTAAATTGCAGTTATCAGTAATTATTTGCATTAATTCGGGAATTGTGCCAGGCTTGTTTTTGAACACGTTGTTTTTCAGGTATGGAAAAACAAAATAATCAAGGCAACTTGTTGATAAGTGCCTTGAAAGTCCGGAATGACAGTTACTATTGTAATTAATGACATCTGATGATATTTGAATTAAATTTTTACGTGCTGCCGACTGAAGTGTATTAATCATGGCCATCTCGATTTTTTTTATTTTTGATCGCACGATATTTTCGTGCGATTTAATTGAAAAAAAAATGTCACTGCTGTGCAGAATTGGGTTATTACGGATTCAATTTCACTCCTCCAAAAATATAAATCTTTAATAAACTTACGCTCATTGAGGAAAATAAATCAATTTTAAGACGTGTTTTATCGAGACAAAAGAGTGATAAATATTCTAGTATTTTTTTTTAAACTTAATGTACTAATTTCATTGTGGATGTGGTGTACACTGTCCTCCAAAATTAACATTTGATTGAATTAAAATTATGTGAAAGAAACATTTAGGCAAATTAGTGTGAAATGTTTCAACAAAATTAAAGGACAACTATTATTAGTAAAACCAAAAAAAAAAACCTAATATGTTAAATGTTTAACTTTTATTCATTCTCAAATTTTGATGAGCAGTGTACTTCATTTCGGTAATAAAACCCACAAATTAATGACCAATCATCGAGAATGAAAATAAAAACAATAAAAAATTACACATTTAATTTAAGTCTTCATCTGAAAATTTGTATAAAGCTCGTGATTTATTGTTAGAAATTTAGAACTGAACGTACAGTCATGAAGATTTCCGTTGTAATTTGTGTGTTTTTCATCTGTTCTGCTGACTTTCTGTCAGTAGTTTACGGTACGCAATTCATTCCGATTTATATTAACAATCTGATTCTATTTATGTACCGCACTGAAATAATGGCTGCATATTTTCAGGGAGACGTGATTTTTTGCGTCCACAATTTTCTAGAAGGCAGCTGCAAACTGAGACATATTCAGATCAACAACTTGAAGAGAAATTGATGACATTAATAAACAACGATCAATCGGACCCGAACAGTCCTCTTAATCATTTGAGAAATTATTTTATTCAGGTATCACATCTTTTCCTAACCCTAATGAAATTAGAGAAGGGGAAGATTGAGATGATACCGGAGGAGTTCTACGCAATGTCCCAGTCGATTACCGATCAGGGGAATTACATACGCCAAATAATTTTACCAGGTTTGCACGATCTGCTTGATAACGTAACAACCCTACTGTCAGATATCTATGATAGTCATCATAGTCAGTGAGTTCGAACCTTCCACGGTCAGCTTATTTTGTTAGAAAAAAATATGGATAATAAACTATAATACATGACAATTACCAGTACATCCCTACTGTATTTAATTTTCTTTTCCTTGTCGAGATAATGAGATAAAATAATAGTATATTATGTTATTAGGAGCAAAAATGAAGTTTTATGTGCTGAGGCTGTAGTAGACAAACCAACCAAAGCACATAAAACCATTTTTGCTATCTACAAATAACATATACTATTTTTTCTTCAAACGTTCATAACAAATTATTTAAGAAATGTTAAGAAATCAGTAATTATTTTAAGGTACAAGATTAGGTAGACTGATAAATTAATGTAGCTCGTTTTGGAAAGCGTTACTATGCTATGACTATGGCTAGGACAGTGTGAACATAAAGTTTGGAAGAAAAGTCATAATAGCGTTATAAGATGTTTTTAAGAAAATCACTCGGACACGTCAATTTTATTTTGAAAAATGCCGTCCTGTGACGTATAATTTGTTTAAATGAGGTTATTGGTTTTTGCGCAATGACGTCATCACATATTTTTTTAAATGACAACCCCCCCTTTTTTCTTCTCTTTCTGATAGACCTTCCTACCACCTAAACGATGAATGAAAAAAAATTGGTACCTTACATAATAATTTTTTTGAGATAATGACAAAATTTACTTCAAAAATTTAATTTAATTTTTAACGTAAAAATTTCATTGACTTCACACAAAAACAAACAAACATCTAATGTTTAACAATACAGTTCAGTGCAAATGTAGAAATTCTCCCCCGCCAACCATTTGTAACGTGATGTCACATGACCGTGGGTTCTGCACAGATAGGGCCTGGGCAGGGGATTTGTTGTCACCACATTGCAGGACTGTTGTTAGTAACTAGGTTTGACGCTTCTGATATTTCCTAATTGATAGGCAGCATTTTTGAATTCATATGGTGTTATTTGCGTTGAAAAATGGCTGCAAAATGCTGCGTTGCTTTGTGCAAAACACCAAATATAGCGTTGCTTGGTCCATCGTATCCGCTTGTACATAATTAGTGCGATTCTGTTTCAAAATTTAGCAATATTGTTATTGAACAACATTGATTTTGCATAGATCCAATCAATCGACAGCTTCATATCATAGCAACTCGAATCTTGTTACGTAGCAATATTGGTAAATTTTAAAACAGAATCGCATCAAATGTCGGCTTGATCAATTACAATTTGCACTCTTTCGTCACTATCTTTTCACAACCACAGTTCAACGGATTAGCAATCATGACTTCGAACGGAGCACACGTGTTTCCCGTCATGTCCGATCTAAATTGTTTATACTGCCGTAATAAGGCAGTAAAGGGTCCCAAATGTATAAAGTGTGATAGGGTGTTTCATCCTAAATGTGTCGAACGGCTTAACGACGTGAAAGTGATTAGCAGTGATGAAGTTCTATGTTGTGAAGGTAGTGATATGCAAGTGAAGGAAAGTGTGGATTTCAATGCCAGATCTATTATTGAATTTCTGCAAAGTGATCGATTCAGGTACACAATTTCAGGCATAGTGGAAGCGCAAGTATCTGCCCTTAAAGATGAAATTCGTCAGCTAAAGATACAAGTTGAACACCTTAAATCCACTAATCTGGATTTAATAAAAATGTGTACAAAAAAACAAGATCTTATCCAGCCGCTTCAAGTCCCGATGGAACATTACCAAATATCTGCAAGACCACAAGAAACATCTAATCGAAAGATTCGAGTGGTAAAAAGTGCTGATAAGCCGCAAGATAAGCCAAATAAAACACCGGTCAATAACATTCTGAAGCCCCAATACTTACACAGCGAGTCAACAATTAATCGTAAGTTGGAGGACGATAATTCCAATTGGGTGGAGGGAGTATGGAAGGAAAGAGATAATCGGCATTCACAAACATTGGAAGATGGAAGTTCCGATTGGACGGATGTTGTACGAAAGAAACGAAATTACCAAAATACCCAAACAGTAAGGGGTAAGGCAAAATCGTTGAATCTTAGTGCGGCACCGAGAAAAATTTATATTTACGCTGGTAATTTCGAATTAAACACAGAGGAGAAGGCGATTTTGGAACATTTGCAAACTACTTTTCCCCATAAGCAGTTCCAAGTTGAAAGGCTACCCAGGCGCGAAAATGCTAAAAGTGTCGCCTTTAAGGTGACAGCCGATTACGACCTACTTCAACAAATGAACAACGATGAGATATGGCCCGAAGGAGTATTAATTAAGCGTTTCATTTTTTTTCGAAACAAGAACACGGAGCAAATAAAAGCGCAATAAAAAATCTGCATCATCGCTCAGGCAAGAATATAAAATCCATTAAAGTATTTTATCAAAATCCTCGTGGACTCCGAACTAAATTGAATGACTGTTACTTGTCGTGTTTGAGTGAAAACTTTGATGTGATTGTTCTGGTCGAAACATGGCTTCATGGTGGTATTTCTGATGCTGAAGTGCTGGATGACAGGTATGTGGTATATCGAAACGACAGAAATGTGAACAACAGTGGGAAAAGTATTGGCGGTGGTGTCTTAATTGCTGTTAAGAAATTTCTCACCTCCAATCGTTTGAGTGATTCCAACTCCTCCTTAGAAGATGTTTGGATTTCGCTACAGTGCTGTGACAATTCTTTTGTTTTTGGTGCAATCTATCTTCCGCCGGACGCCACAACTGTTAGTTATGCGAAACATGTCCAGGTTGTCAAAAATTTATTATATAATAATCGTCGCAGTACGTTTTTCATTCTAGGCGACTATAATTTGCCAAATGTGAAATGGATTAATGATAGTGATACTAATTTTTTGATATATACTAACGCCAATTCTGATAAGGACATCATAATCTGTGACAGTCTGTATTCCTGTGATTTCTGTCAATTTAATACTATAACTAATTGTAATGGTAATATCCTTGACTTGTGCTTCTCTAACTATGACTATATTAAGATTGAAAATTGTAATGAATTTAGCAAGACTGATGTGTTTCATCCACCGTTCATGTTTGAAATAAGTGTTGATAATGTTTTTGTTGAAGATATTTGTGACACTTTTTATGATTATTCTAATGCCGATTATGATGAAATCAACATACTCTTGTCTAATGTGAACTGGAACACCTTTGATTCCTGCAGTGACATTAATGAAGCTGTGAGCCTTTTTTATAATTATTTACACTTTGTCTGTGGTCTTTTTGTTCCTGTGAAGAGAAAATGTAAGAGCTCATTTCCTCCGTGGTTCGATCATGAGGTTCGTGGATTAATTCGCCGGAAGTCAACCTTGCATCGTCGCTATAAAATCAGTCACAACGCGAATGATTATGCTGCATTTGCTACAGTCAGAACACAATGCAAAGAAGCCCTGAAGAAATCATACAAAGATTACATAAAACGCACTGAAAATTTTATTACATCTGATCCGAAAAAATTTTGGAAATATATAAACGAACATACCAAATGTAACGAAATACCGAATCTCATGATCTATCACAATAACCCTGTATGTGGTAATGAGAATATTGTTAATACCTTTGCGGAACATTTTTCTTCTGTTTATGATGATATCGTCACCACACAACCTGCTTCTGCTTGTGACAATCCTGTCGGTTTGAGCGTTGATTTCAAAAACTTTGACTTTACATCAGATAGTGTCTTTTATGAACTAACTCATCTCGACTGTAATAAAGGTGCTGGGCCAGATGGGCTGCCTCCAATTTTTTACAGAAATTGCTGTACATCGCTTACTGATCCTTTGTGGCGTATTTTTAAGTATTCACTCAACTCAGGTGTTTTTCCGAACTGCTGGAAATCAGCTCTTGTCACTCCAGTGTTTAAATCTGGCTCTAAACAAAACTTCGAGAATTACCGACCCATCAGTATTCTATCAGTTCCCGCCAAGATCTTTGAAAAGCTAGTTGCCAAACACTTGTCCGCTTCCTTCAAAACTGTTATCAGTCCATCACAGCATGGGTTTTTCGCTAATAGATCTACGGTAACCAATCATTTTGCCTTTGTTAATAATGTCTTTGAAGCATTTGAGGGCGGTTTTGATGTGCATTGCATTTATACTGATTTTTGCAAAGCATTTGACACTGTTAATCACAAGATCCTTTTGAATAAATTATACACGTACGGAGTACGCGATCCGTTCCTATCTTGGACATCTACCTACATTTCCAATCGAACTCAGCATGTTGTCCTTAAGGGTGTGAGGTCGTCTGCATACTGTAGCACGTCTGGAGTACCGCAGGGCTCTATTATCGGGCCATTATTATTCATAATCTTCATCAATGACATCACTGATAGTCTGACCTCGGCATCGCTGCTGTACGCGGACGATCTAAAAATCTATAAAATCATCAAAACGCAGCTGGATGTATTTGATCTTCAGCAGGATGTCAGAAGAATTGAAAACTGGTGCGCACGCAATGGTATGAAACTCAATGTTTGCAAATGCAAGGCAATGTGTTTCAGCAGGAAAACTGTGCCCTCCGTTCCTTATTATTCATTGGAAGGGGAGCAGCTGGAAATTATCAATGCCATCAAAGACCTGGGTCTTTTTTTCGATTCCAATTTATCGTTTCATGAACATTACGACTTCTTGATCTCTAGGGGAAGAAAAATGCTGGGATGTTTAAAAAGATGGACAGTGGATTTTAAGAACACCAGAGCGATTATAATATTATATAATTCCTTGGTCCGCTCAATATTAGAATACAATTGTGTTATCTGGTCACCTTTTTACGGTACTCACATTTCACGTATCGAGTCGGTACAGAACAATTTCTTGAAGTATTTGAAATATAAGCTGAGAACTCAAAATATCAATTTTGATGATTTGCACTCTGTAGCCGCTTACATGTCTTTGCCCTCACTTAAAACCAGAAGGGATTGTCACAAGCTGTGTTTTCTACATAAAATAATTAACTATAATATTGATTCTTCTGATGCTCTGCTTCGTATCGGCTTTAATGTTCCTTTATGTAACCTCAGACACCCGAATTTGTTTCATGTTTACTGCCATAAACACAATTACTCCTACAATTCACCCTTGAATAGTGCCCTTCGCCTGGCCAACCTTTACTGTAACGAGTTAGACTTCTGTGGAGTCTCGACAAATAAGTTCAAGAGTGACTGTAGGAGACTTCTATGCAAGTGATGCATCTTGTTCCCACTTTTTGTTCTTGCTAATGCTCCATGTGTGTTTTCTTGTAATTGCTTTCTTGGCGTGAATAAACTATTAAACATTAAACATAACATGTTCAATGTTCAAATATTTGAAATGCTTTACCGCCATTTATAAAGACCCAATCTGCCTAGAAACCAATGCACATATTCTCTATCTCACAAACTTGGAAATGTCTATAATGTCAGGGCTTAGTTGTTCCATTTCATTCAGCGCGAATTTTCTGCCGTTAATCTTCTAAATTGTTTGGTCTATTAAAATAGATCTTCTATTTGAAATAAACCCATACAAAAAACAATTTACATTAAAAATTAAATTAAATTTTTGAACTAAAATTTGTCATTTTTTCAAAGAAATTGCATTACACTTAATGGCATTTTTCGAAATAAAATCGACCTGTCCGAGCGATTTTCCTAAAAACGTAACATAATGCTATTATGAATTTTGTTCCAAACTTTATGTTCACACTGTACAAACAACGCTGTGAACAAAATTCGAAATTATCTTTTTATAATTGTCCGCCTGTCAACCCGTTTTGATTTGAATAGATTTTGTAAGTACGTTTTGCATTTATGTATTTACAAGTTTCTTGAGTAAAGCTGATTTATTTACTTCAGCTTTCAATATGTCACATTCAGGAACGAATTTTATCTTCAAGCGGTCGAAGATCGCGCCTTTGTGTATCTCCATATAGAGACGGTTAAACCAAATAAATTTAGGGGTGTCGGGTTGGTACTAATCAAGGTTAAATTTAACTGAAAAGTTAACCCAGCGGATAGGGGTAGGTTAACCTGCTTTTTCTCGGTTAGACATGCGCATTGCGCATTACTCGCTGTGGTATTAATGGAGGCGCCAAAAGTGCAGTGCAGAATTATTTATTTATCTATTTTGGTAAGTTTAATATTAAATTAATACGTACTTATAACGGCTATTTCGCATTTTGAAGGGGCGCCAAATGAAAGTTTGATAATGGACACTTGTCGAAGATCCAAATATTAGTGCTTGATAAGCATTTTATTTACATTAAAAGTTTAATTGTGAAATTCAATTTAATTTGATCTTATAATATTATGTAGGTATTTATTTTATTTGTTTTTTTATTATTATTTTTACTTGAATAGATATTTTTTATTATGTAGTTTATAGCATTGTGAAAGAATTATTTTTTGTTATTAAAAGATCATTTTATTTATAGTACAGTTAATTTCAGTTATAGAGTACACCTCAATATCAAGAAGTCGATTTGTTACATTTTTTTTCCACATGTAAAGATGCCTTTTTGAAATTTGAACTATATTTTTTATATAGGTTAGGTAAGTTAGACAACATAAAATGTCACTGATATTTTAGAGCACCATAATATTGTCTGTTTTATCCTCTGCACGGTGCTCTTCGCGATGTTACAATACTGGGCTACCCTCCGGATCGACCACCCTTCTTCTAATTTGGAAAGAATGAGCATTTTCGCGTTTTCGGTTAGATTAGGCATTTTGTTTGTCAAAATTGACATTGATTATTGACAAAAAATCTAGGTGCATTTTACACTGTAGAAAATTAGGTGTACTCTATAATTTTGAAATTAATTGTACCTTGCGCTTTATTAATTTTTATATACTTACTTAAATTTTTATTTTTCCAGAGTTAAAAAGAACTAGAAGATTAATTATTTTTTCCGTTGACCGCGTGTTAATTTCAATATTAATGAATTATTTTGTCTTAATGGATCTCATTAATACACTATTTTTCATTAATCAACGATTTTTGCGATTTTGACGTTTTGATGATATTTTGATGTATAAACAACCTCGAACATGCATTGTTTGCACTTACCAACACTGCAACAGGTAGGTTTTCTATATTTTATAGCTCCAAACTGCACAATTACGAATTCACTTTTTCAAAAGCCGACCTCTTTGGTTATAATTCGCATATCATATTTTTCAAAGGTAACTAGGTTCTCTTAGCAACCGTGATTTTTACGTGAAATTGAATGTGAATGGAGTCGACGTCTTCTGACACTTGGTGGAAAAGTGAATAGAAAGTGTTGAAAAATTTTAAAATGGCCTACCCTGAGGACAAAAAAAGGATGAAGGTATTGTATAAGGTCTCATCTTTAACGAAAAAGATGAAATTGGTTTTGATTTGGCTTTAATTTGAAATTTTGTCACATCATTTTGTCAACGAAAAATTTTTGTAATCAACTCGTTTGTTAATGGGCGATTAATAATCTCAACTATTAAAGGCACTCATTCGCTACACTCGTTCGTGCTTTAAACAATTTCGATTATTAATCGCCTTCATTAACAAACTAGTTTATTAAATAACTATTTTTGTTACATTAATATTCATATATATAATATTTTTCTATAATTGATTCAAAAAATTGAAATTCACGCATAGTTATCTGTGCCTGAAGTGGGTCATTTTCTGACGTGTATTAAGTGTAGTAAGATCGAAACCATAGAAACCATACAAAACAGTGTGTGAAATGCAATTTCACGCATACGACTATTTCTGTTTTTCATTTCACGCACTGTTTTTTATTAGTTACCTAGCAACATGGTCACTGCATTGAAACTTCAGAGTTCCTTCAAAAATTTGAATTTTTAATTTCAATTTTTTGAATCAATTATAGAAAAAATATTGTTTATATTTCGTGCGCGAAGATGTTTTTGTGCATTCAAAGGCTTATACTGCCTCGACCTTCGTCTCGGCGTAAAAGACCTTCTCATGCACAAAAAACACTCTCTTCGCGCACTTAATATAAAAATAACTATTATATAATTATGATTTTCTTGTAATGAAACGTTATCCGTTTTTTAATATATCTAATCCAAAAATCGGTACATATCTGTTCTAAAATTCTTGGTCGTCCCAATAATGAAAATTATCTTTTCTGACTTTAAATCAGACAATCTTTTTGATCCGTCCCAAATTGACCACAAAATTTATAATATCTTCGTCATCAGACTCGCTTGATGATGAATAATTATTCATTTCCATTATACATAAGTATGTATTTTTAAATAACACCTCACTCTTTAACCAAAACAACTCTACACGTGGGTTAAATACTGTCATAGCTGACAGCAAATGGCGGGATTCTACGCCTGTCCGCTACGACTGGCTACGACTTTTTCAAATATGGCTGCGAAAAGCACTATGAACATTAAGAAAAAGTTGGTTAGATACTTTAACCCGTAACTAAGCACTGAAATACAAGGTTAAAAGTTGAGTTAAAATTTAACCGTGCTTGGTAAACCTAAAAGTTAACCCTGCACTGAAATACTGGGCCTAAGTGGAGTAGAGTAGAAGTATCAAGACCTAGGAGTAGAAGTGTCCCACAGGCGGCTCAACCGGGTCAAATGTAAGGTCATTTGAAGTATTTGTCTCGTTTTGTTTATCAGTTACAACTATACGAAATATTTAATAAATAAATTATCCCCATTAAGATAACGCCTCTAAAAAAGTGAAATAACGAAGTTATTATCCAATATTATTTTAACCGATTCGACTGTGGTTACAGACGAGCCACCCGTTGTGGGACTTGTGGGCGTGTCCATGGATGTCAGATCAGATGTCAAACAAATGTCAAAAATAGCGCAAGATTGCCCTTCAGTGTTAATAGGTAAAGTCCATTCGTTTTAATAAACAATTGTCAATGTCAAAAATTCTTATAAGACTGGACTGTACCACCCCAGATTTCCCAGAATGTCGTATTTATGGACCGGATGTATAATGGTTTTTACACTAGACATTTATTGAGGTTATGTATATGTTGCACTTTGACGTTTTTCTATCGCAATTACACAAATCACAATAATAACGTCATATCCAGCGACTCGTACGCAAGTACCTACAGAAAAATGATATCTGTTAAGACCTTGCACATCAAAAGCAATGTTATGATGTTTAATGATTCTTAAAAGTGAGTTGCGTCTTCAAACTTAGCAAGAAGAAATGAAGGTTTGTACGGAATATTTACTTGAAATCCAATAAATCGGGAAATGTGAATGGTTAAATAAAATGTGGATTGAAAGATAAAAGACAAAAACTAGTTTAATATTAGAAAAATGAAAAAACTAGGAAATAGGTTACTTCAAAAATATGAGCAGCTTTCTCGCAAATTTCTTTCATCGACATTCATGGTTTTTCCGTCTCCAATTCTTTGCAGTATCGAACTACTGCCATCTTTTCACGTTGAAGAAGCGACTGACCTGTACCCCTTTTACGTGAAGCCATTCTTCAACTTTAAATTCTTCGCCAATTTTGAATTTTAAATTAAACAAGTCTTGCGCATGTCAAAAGGACGAAATTTGGCTGACACTCAGAGATGCCAAGATTGATTTATGAAATAACTAGGGTTGACATTTTGGCAAGTCTACCACCTTGACAACATTTTGACAATTGTTTATTAAAACGAATCGACTTTAAACAGTTGTACTCTCGTGTCAAAAATAAATTACTCCCTAGAATTCGAACTTTTAGGGAAATAATGTTTTTCATGTTGTGTGTAACTAGAATTTTCAAAAGTAATTTTGAATGCTTAAGGTTGGTTACTATGAATTGAGAGATTAAGTCCAACTAAATATGCCGCTAGAAACCAAAATTGATTGTGAAACGAAAAAACATCCATCACTTATCGAGAAATAGAGCCATATGCAACTGTTACAAGGAATTCGCTGCCTTACGGTTACGATATCTTTTGTTTGTCATCAGAAACCACATAAAGTCTGTCTCAATTCTAAATTTCCACCAACACTGTCTTCTACATTAGAAATACAACCGGCAACACCGTTTGGTGAAAAATGCGTCAGATTGTATTTGTTAGGTTATCTGTCAATTTCCGTTTTTACAACTCAAAATTTTAGAATAAAGGAAAAGAACGAAAACCTTTTTTTAAATGCAACAAGTAAGTAGATAATCAATTTCTAAAAGTAAAATAAACTTATGAACTAATTTTAATGTTTTCGAATCATGTTTATACAATAATTACATTGCCAACTTTGATTATAAGAATCCCCAAATTAGAAATATTTTTATTTTGCCAACATAATTCAACAGGTGGTGGAAATTTAGAATTGAGACAAACTATAGCCTCCAACCTAACCAAATTTATGGCAACCTAGTAACGAATATCATTAAATCATAGCGAGCGACGCGACGGCTGAAAAAGTGATGCAGATCGCGGCAAACTCAATGTAGATCTAATTCGACGACAGTCCCGGGCGAAAAGTGTATGATTTCTACATAATTGCTCCTAATGCAAAGTTTCTGGCTACATAGGTAAAATTTCTGAATTCCCTAGAGGAAGAATTCTGTATAAATTACACTGGTTTACACGGTTTATATACATTAGCTGAAAATTGTAATTGCTTGTAGATTTTTGGGCACTGAGTTCAGAAAAAATATTCAAAAAATTCTATCACGTCAGGTTAAAAAACTATTTGATCTTTAACAATAATAATACAAGAGTAATTCCAAAATCAACAAAATCAAAAACGACCTATTTTACTTTGTTTCTTATAATTTTCTGCATCAGTTTCCCTTATAGCAGACCAACAGTAATCCCCTAACATACTTTCATCCCAAAAGTCTTTGTGCTGATCTCCAAAAAATTTCAGATCGCGATGAAACCGCTCGCCCTGCTCGTCACTCGTGCTACCTAAGTTTTCGCGAAAGAAGTCCAAATGCGAGTGAAGGAAATGTATTTTAAGAGACATATTTACACCCATCTAGTGATGGGTGCAATAATTGCGGGACAATTTCCCCATGTTAGTCATCTTTTTTATTTCTTAAAAATCCTTTGGTAAAATTTTTAAAAGATATCCAAGCATTTTTTTCTTTCAAAGACAAACAAGATGGGGTAGGATTTCTGAATGTAGAATCGACTTTGTAACAGACGAAACATCAGGACAAAGAATTTTATGTTTGTTTTTGGAATTTATACCTAATGTCCCTGTCATGCATAAATAACAGTCGTTTTTGTGATTCACGGGCTCTCGCCAAAATACTGGAACTCCAAATTGAAGCATTTTTTTCCAGATACCCATCGTATTAGAGTTAGTTATCCTGCAGCTTTCACAAAATTGATTTGTTATTGCAAAACCAAATTAATGCAGCTATCCTGATTTCAGTGCTTCTGATATAGGTCTCCCTTTTTTTTGCAAATATAAATTGTCCACAAACGCAACAAAAACGATCAGAAGGTAATTTACACGATCTACTATTATACATTTTGTACAATTTAGGACACTTTCTGATACCAGATGTCTTAAAACAATGAACTTTAAATCGCAGGCATTCGTGCAGAGAAGCAGAAATATTATATTTTTTAGCAAAAAACTGTGAGGTGATAGAAAGATTTTGACTATTATTTGTGTTTTATACGAGTAGAAGGCAGCTAAACATAAAAACAAGGTTGTTAAAAAAAGGTATATAAAAAAAATAATTATTTGTAAACTAGTGTTATTATTGTAGGTTACTTGTCACTAAGTATGACCCCTTTCGATGCAATGAAATCATCAATTTGACAATGAGAAATTTTGGGTCTGCTATCGTAGTAAAAGCATAATGTCATATTTTACTGACGTTTGAAGAAAAATATTATTATCGCAAATATTATTGTTGTGTGAAATTTGCACGACGAATTTGTGTAATTATTTACTTTCCAATGTATTCTACACATTACGTACTAATTTTATCTACAACAGCTTAGATTTTTTTAATATCAGAGTGTTTATCAATTATAGTGCTATTATGCGATTGTGACTATAATCAGACCAATTAGTAATTAATGATGTATAGCCCTGCGGTCTGGGGAAACGTGTCCAACCATCAGGGAGTTCCTGCACGATGTTGCACGGAATTTCTTGTTCTCTTTCCAGTTTTAAAAGGACTAAGTAAATGGTAAGAAAAGTAAACTTTAGTCTTTAGTTGTATTTACTAATATTATTGAACCAAGTACTAATAATATTGCAACAAGAGAACTAGAAATTACTGGTGCCTTAAAATTTGTGAGTTTAAAAACTGTCATTTTAATGTAACTGCAGCAAAAGAAAATGAATGAGTTCCGATTTTTTTTGTGATCCACTTGAAGGTGAAATAGTATATATCATTCAGAGTAGAAGGTCTTTTTATGCTTGGCCCAGTTGCTGACCTCGACTTCGCCTCGGTCTGCAATCTCTGGGCTTAGCACAAAAAGACTCATTTCTACCCTTAATGATATTTTTGGTGTTTATTAACTGTGATAAAACGAATATAAGGAACGAAAACTGGAAGGTGAATATTAAATTGATTACTTACATGTACCAACTAACGTTTATGTCAATTATGAGCAAAATTTATAAATGCACAGTGGGTCCATATTTTAAAATTCTTTATTTAAAATTTGTTTCGCTTGTAAATTTACAGATCATTACTATTTAGATTAAATTTTCAGTGATTTATGTTATTTTAATTAAGTGTTACACAAGTCGTAAAATTATATATTAGCAAACAAATTCTATATGTTTTGTTACACTGATCGCTTTATATTCCCATCGGAATAAAAAAAAGCAAAATCAGGTTTCATTCGCAGCATCTGGTCTGCAATTTTTAAGATTCCTTCCTTCCGCCAAATATTCGAATCTGCGCAAAACTGATACAAGTGTGGTGGTGATTGTCATCGAAGGGAAGGGCCCTACGTTGTGTTTTTTCTTTTAGCGGAAATGGTTCGGAATGCAAACGATGAGGGTTCCACTTGGAAGAGTACCGCAAAATAAAACACACATGTGAGGGACGCAAAATACCTACCTTTTATTGGAAAATGCCTGTAATAACTTTGCCTTCCGGCGGACAAATGAACGAATCCAAAGTAATGGAAATTAAGTTTAACGATTTAGTAAGTAGTAAGTAAATTAACTAGCTGAGATCAGTGCAAAGCAAAACAACAATATTAATGCGGCAACCTTGAAACGTACAGAAATGGGTACCTAAATGACAAACAAAAATTACAAGATAAAGTTTGCACAAACAAGGAACCAAATTATAATGCAATTATCACAGGCAGGGACGGATAAAAACCCTCTTCAAAACCGTATCCCAGGTATTACTCATCTTTTACAACTTGATTAATGACAATCCTATGCTTAATTAGTGAATACAAGATCAAGGTACACCATGGGGGCTTAGCAACGGTTATAGATACTCGTGTTAACGCGTGTCGGGCTATGTTTACCGACAAATAACGAGTGATAGAAGCGACCCGGTGGTTTCGCGTAACATCCCAGAGCCGCAACGAGCAAGGCCTTTAGATCCGCCTTCGCCAACCCACCGATTACCGAAAAACCACGAAGTCTAGCAACGCTGCGGGGCTTCACGTCAACATCCCAGAGCCGCATCGAGCAAGGGTTAGGTCCGCCTCCGCTAACTAACCGTTGACCCCAGGTTACTTTACTAGCAAACCTCACGACTTCCTTAATGTCACTCACCTAGCTCCCATAGGGTCGTACCTACAACATTCTAACTTTAACTCATCCGAAACTAGACGTAGAAAATATATTCCCGGTATCTGGGCAAAAAGTTCGGATAAGTTTTCTTTATAGCGTCTGTAGCATTACCAATTTATTTTTAGGTACCCTTAGTGAAAAAGGTAATTTTACGTACTCCCATGCCGAGAAGAAGTAACTCTTTTTCGGACGTACTTTTCAAGGCACATGGCCAACTTCATCTAGCTTCCGCTGCGCTCCATACGGCCGTCCCAATACGCCAATTTTCATTGTTGAAATTGATTTTACTAACCTCAAAAAATCGTTTGGTAACTAGCCCCAACTAGCGGAGAAAAATGTTAATAACAATGATTGACGTTTCCTTCAAAAGTGTCATGAAGTTTCAAAAAGATATGAAAATCAAACGAAAATATGTAATAGTCTCGTAAAACTGGAAAATATATAACTATATTTAATACATCATTTACATAAAATAATGGAAAAGGAACAAAACTCGAAAGTAACGTAATTTTAAAAAGCATAAAGGAGTGATAACTAAAGAACATACCTAAATGGGTGGATAGGTACTATGGCGGACAATAAATTTAGGCCGGCAAATTTCTGACATTTCAAAAAAGTCAATGCAAGCGACCATTTATTGTCATTATGACTGATGTGTCAGTTTGTCAAACTGAAGGTTTTCAAGCTGTTTGGCGTTTCCTTCGCCTTTTTCGTAACTTACAGATCATGACGCACTAGCATAACTGATTTGTAGTAGCACTTCTCTCTGGTGCACGCTTCTTTTCCCAATTTTAATTTTGATTATCGCTGTCACGATGACAAGAATGACAAAAAACGAAAATGGGGTTAGTTGAACATAATGCCAGCTTCACATTTTGATGTCAACTCAATGACAGGCCGGCCTAAATTTATTGTCCGCCATAGTAGGTAGGTATGTAGGTACCTCTTTGGTAGATACGTAGTATTATAATTTTAAAACCTTTCCACTTATGGGTTTATTAGCAATCGATTTTCTTTTTATGGAATCAGTTTTTTGTGAACAACTATTATTTAAAAGTGGTTTCATCAATAATTCTATAATAACTACAAATTTTGTCTTTATGTGTGTTACAGATAAAGAGGGAACTACGAATTAAATGTGGAAGTAAAATTGTTACGAGTTGTTTGCAAATATTTTCTTGGGCCAAATATGATAAAATTTCTGTGGTGGCAATATCTGCCAATTCTTTAAAAAAACTTACAAACTGATAATTTGGATAAGAACGATTTTGAAGATTAATTGAACGTAAAAGAGGACCAGGGGTTGAAAAAGACAATATAGGAAAGAGACAACTGTCGCAGTGAAATATTTCATTTAATTTTTTTACAATATACCCTGCTATGAAAGCAACAGAAGCTGCATATTTGGGGTTACTGCAATTAAAAATAATAATTGGTTTACTTAAATTTCGAATTTTCTCTAACAGTCGAAAGGGTAGTATCAAGTCCGGTTCACATTTTTCCACCATACTGACACAAAAACACGGTTTCCCCATCAACCCATAAAGATTTATGTTAAAAATTTTGCAACAGATGGGGCTAGTTACCAAACGATTTTTTTAGGTTAGCTGAATCAACTTTAGACCCTTATTGGGACGGCCGTATGGAGCGCAGCGGAAGCTAGATGAAGTTGGCCATGCAAGGCACATAGATATATAAGGAGAAGATACAGCAATAGGTGAAGTACTGGGGACAAGACGTACCTTTTGTTTCTATTTCAGTCACACGCATGTTATTAACAAATATATTATTCCTAGCGTTTTCCATGAGTTAGATATATTGTATATCCATGAAAGGATATTTCTTTATTTGAAGAATTGTAAGAAGTGGAACATACAATACAGGTCTTCATCTTTAAAGCAAAAAATTATTCATAATTAATTTGTCACGATGACGTTTCTCAATTATCAGTCAACTAGATAATACGAGGTACTTCTCTATTCAAGTGCAGATATATGGAAACAAGACAAGAATACATTACATTGTGTGCTAGAAAAAAATGGAGGATAGTACTGGAATCGTTGATATGTTTTCCCAAGCAACGAAATACGTTTATATGGAATGGCTGTATCTTCCCCTTATACAGGGTGGTCCCGATATAACCTGCCAGAAGAAATCCAGTAATAGGTGACGATGAGTGGAACTCATACACAAAAAATGTTTCTAATAAAAGTCTTTTCGTTTTCGAAATAAAAATAATTGAATATTTGGTCAAAATTTGCTGTGCGCTAATGAATTAATCGGTTTTGAAAAAGGTAATTCTGGTTACTTGGCTGCAATTTCTTTAGCAACGCTACCTGTAACACCTATGACATTTGTCAAGTTTAATTTTAAATTTGCGAATCCTTCAAAAAGTTATGAAATTCACAAAACAAGAATACGCCGATTTGCATTTACTCTATGGCGAAACACGTGGTAATTCAAGACCGGAAAGGCGATCATATGGCGAGCGTTTTCCTGAAGGAGTCCTTCCGTCCCGTTGTACTTTTGTGAAACTACATCTGCATTTATGTGAGGTTGGTTCTGACTGATTCCAATACGATGGCGTCCCCGATCCTTCATTTAACCCCTCTGGATTTTAATTTTTTGGACCACACGAAAGATTTGGTATACGAAATTGAAATAAATACAAAAGGCCAACTCCAGAAACGCGTAACAGACGCCGCGAACCAGATTCGTAAAACGCAGAAATGCTGAATTCTGTTTATGAAAATTGGTACCCGCGTACTCAAATGTGCTTAAATGCCAACGGAAGGCGCACAGAACATTTATTATAAAATAAATTTTCTAGTCTGGGTTACCTTTCATTAGGTAGTAGATTTTCTCAGTTAGAGTTGAAGGTACGAATATGTAAAGTGTAAATAAATTTATTCAATACATTATTTTGGCTATTTAACCACAATTAAGACAATAATCTTATTAGACAGTTCTTCCACAATTTTGCACACACTACCTCTAGATTTATTTACACATTGAGGAACACCACTTTATTTATTACTCATTCATCTCAGTCTACAAAATGAGCTTTTGTACCTAAATAAGCTGGTGAATTAACGCACACAGTTTACAGCGTTTTCAATAAATGTCATTAATTTGATTTAGATTGTCAGATTTGAGATTTGTCATAAACGATTCAGGTACCTATGTTGCTTAGATACTGTCATCCTTACAAACACCAACAATTAATTCCTGAGTAGGTACGTATTTTTGTGGTCAGCAGCGTCGAATGGGTGTGGATAGGGGTTAGTTTATCCCCATTATTTTCGACCTAGTGAAAAGGGGTTTTTTGGACTTGTTAGATCCTTCTAATCACCCAGAATTTTTTTGGCAGGTTATATCGGGACCACCCTGTATATCTATGGCAAGGCACATAGATATATAAGGAGAAGATACAGCAATAGGTGAAGTACTGGGGACAAGACGTACCTTTTGTTTCTATTTCAGTGGCACGCATGTTATTAACAAATATATTATTCCTAGCGTTTTCCATGAGTTAGATATATTGTATATCCATGAAAGGATATTTCTTTATTTGAAGAATTGTAAGGAGTGGAACATACAATACAGGTCTTCATCTTTAAAGCAAAAAATAATTCATAATTAATTTGTCACGATGACGTTTCTCAATTATCAGTCAACTAGATAATACGAGGTACTTCTCTATTCAAGTGCAGATATATGGAAACAAGACAAGAACAGGGATGGGCGGTGTCGACAATTTGTGTCGACTATGTCATTGTCGACGCGTCGACAATTAGCTAGATGTCGACAAATTGGGAACTGTCAACAATGTCGACAATGTCAACAATGTCGACAATGTCAACAATTTCGAGATTCCGATAATTAAAGTTTTAATTGCATTCAGAAAACATCCTTACTCTCGAAATAAAAATTTAAGAAAAGTGACGGCTTTAAATGCACTCTATGTAAATTAAAAAAAAAAATCCAAAACAATCAAATCGAACATGGTCCGCATTAACAATTTGGTTAAGTTGGAAATAATGCCAAAGCTGAGTACGGGACTGCGGCCGGTCCGGATCGAGTTAGGTAAAAAATTTCAAGGCAAAACCGAACATCTGGCAGCTTCAACAAATTGCACCCTTTAACGCTCCAAATTGTTGTAAACAACACCGACCCAAACAAAACCTTTAATAAACATTTCAATGCCGAGTATGACACTTTGTATCCAATGTTTAGCAGTGCAGCAGTTGTGCTGCACACTTTCAAGATATAGGATATTTATTTGACTCTGAAGGTCGATCTAATAAAACTAAAGGGTGTTTTTTAAAATTTGGCGTCGAAGTAGGCGTTGGAGAGTCGATTGAGATCGCACCACTCGTGTAAAAGCGTAAGATTGAAACAGCTGATCCGTGATCCGTAACCTGTATAGTGCGTTCACAATCGACACTTCGACGCCAAATTTAAAAAAACACCCGTTATAATATTCACCACATACAGGAAGAGGCATTGTGTAGGTGTATTTCCCAAAGTATTACAATTAAATCTGAATTTACTAAGAACGATCCCTGTAATTGAGGAAAGGACTGTGCGTTCGGAGTTTCTACCTGATTTGACAAGAATTATGAATGAGACAAAAATGACCCTTATGGTAAAACATTTTTAAGGTAAAATTACAATGAAACAGTCGGTACCAACATCTTCATCTGGTGTCCCATCGGTTTATTAGTCTGGCCTTCAGTCACATAAATATCCTAAAAAATGCAACACCAAGAAAACAATTTGCAGACCCTTTGACGGCTTTCAATTAGCTGTTCTCCGATGCCACCCGGCACCCGCACAAAGCTTCTGTATTTACATAGTTGCCTGTCTACCTATGACACTTATCAGTTATCACAGCTAATATGAAGTACGAGTAGGAGCAATTGTATTAAAAAAAATAGCTTTTCACGATTGATTTCAACACGCAGCAGGCCAAGATATTTTTTTGTTAGTTTGGCGTCAGGTCTCGTCATATGACCTTTCGTTATTAAATATTCGTCTTGTTGTCAATTCCGTAATTGATTTAGTACAATTCAATTATAACCTAAAATAGATTTATTATGCTAAATCACAATATTGATTATTGATTGCCAACTTAAATGTCAGATTTTCATAGACATTTCGAATTTGAAATAATTGTGAATGTTGTATAATAAATTGTTGGCATATACCGTGAGTTTTTTTTAAGACTGGCCATAGGGTTTTACATGCTAATTTTTCAACCCCCTGTTAACTTTTGTTCCGATGAAAATATTCAAACTATTTTTGGAACAAAGTTGGAAGATTTGTTAAACTATCGGATAGGATACAATTCAATATCCCAAACTGTCGAAAAAGTTGTGGAAAAAATATTTTTTGTGTGCAACCGTACGCGAAATGAGCACTTCGCGTGCCTAGAGCAGGCCGCGAAATTGAATTTCGCAGCCGTTGCCTTGACGACGGCCGTAAAAGTAAAAGTCATTTCAATATTTATTTATTATCACAATTACAACATATCTATCTCTATATTTGCGGTGTGATCTTACAAAATCTGGATTGGGTACAGTTAAAGTTTGATTTATGCCAGTTTTTGTGTCAGGAACGGCCGCTATTAGTACAGAATTTTCATCCGGTTTGAAGTTCCCGCCAATTTCAAATGGAGTGGTCGCCTGATGATTCGATGATTGACGTATTGACGAGTCGGTAAAAAAGATCGATCTAGAACAGACACGTATGAATTAGGTTAATTTTCCACCGGTCAAAAAGGGAAATATCTACCGGGTGATCAAGAAGGACTGTTTAAGTTGGCAATACAATTAAGAAAATTTTTATTTATAACACTGTAACTGGATATGTTTTGTTGGTTTATTTGACAAATATCTGAAATAGGTATAGCATTAACACCGACAAGCCACCAACAACCGGAAGTTACTCCTGTTATACGATTTAAAATACGATTCAGTGTTACCAACTTAAACAGTCCTTATTGATCACCCCGTAGTAACTAGTAAGTAGTAACATATCCTGAATCCTGAATGGCATCAACAGACATTTTGGTTTATTTGTCTCTTCGCACGGCATCTGATATTTCCACGATTAAAATAACCTAAAACTTATAACAGAATTTAACGTTTACCTGCCACAATAAATAAATTCCAGTAAATAGGTAAGCCAATGCAACATTATCCGACAGGGTTTTCACATTCTTCTTGTTACATCAGTCTCAAAGTCACTGTAACATTTTTTATATTGCTGTTTCGATTTTTCAGGTTTCAAATGCGACACTGCACAATTTATAATCTTTTTTTAACTCTGGATGAGTACACGGAACAAGAGCTGCATATTTGCGGTATAATCTTACAAATTCTGGATTGGTGACAGTAAAAGTTCGTTTTATGTCAGTTTTTGTGTCAGGAACGGCCACTATTAATACAGAATGTTCATCCTTGATGTCATCGATAGACATTTTGGTTAGTTCGTCATCGTCTCTTCGCATGGCTCCTAATATTCCCATGATTAAAATGACCTAAAAAAAGGGCAGATTATACAGCAAATTGGTCTGGTCTCGTGTCGATACCTTACACTTTTTCACCTGATAACCAACTGACTTTTTTTCAAAAAAGGTACAATTTCAGAAACTTCGTAACACCAATGCCATCCCGTATGTTCAGCGTGAGCTTCAACATTGAATATGTACTCCATAAAGTTGAACTTTTCACAGTTTTTGATTTTTCCAGTAAATAAGCCAAAACAACATTCTCCGACACCGTTTTCACATTATTTTTATTACACCGCCCTTTAAAGTCATTGTAACACTTATCGTACTGCCGTTTGGACTTTTCTGGTATTAAATTGGACACTGCACAATCTGGGGAAGTAGACGGAACAAAAACGTAATTTTTTTGCGACATTTTTCCAATTCTTCTCAAAATGAATTGTTTTATTTATGTCGTTTCCATAGCGACATGGCGTCATGTAGGCCGACTTTATTTTTATTGACAGTGAAGGAAATTTTACTTGTTCATTTTATAATTACAAATTTTCGGGTTGCACACAAAATGTTGTGTACACCTTGGCTACGAAATCCTTTGACGACCTCGAGATTGTCTTGTCTCGGCCGCAAAGCGGCCTTGACGACAATTTTTCTCTCGGTTCGTCAAAGTAGGATTTCGCAGCCTTGCTATACAAATAACTATTAGCGCACCGAAAGCGTCCAAAAGTGGAGATCGTCAGGTGCTCGTTGAGCCGACAATGGCGCTACTCTGGCGGCCGCTCGACGTACTATTATTTCGGCGCCCTAAAAAATATTTTTTTCACAACTTTTTCGACAGTTTGGGATATTCAGTTGTAATCTATCCGATAGTTTAAAAAATCTTCCAACTTTGTTCCAAAAATGGTTTGAATATTTTTATCGGAACAAAAGTTAACAGGGGGTTGAAAAATTAGCATGTAAAACCCTATGGCCAATCTTAAAAAAAAATTACTGTATACGACAGTTCGACAGTGCATGTGAGATTTAAGTCATACATAACCTCACATTACATATTACAATTTCCGACATTGTCGATATTGTTGACGCAGTGTCGACATTGATGACATTGATGACGTATTGTCGACGTGTCGATGTCGACAAATAAAGTCGACGCGTCGACGCCCATCCCTGGACAAGAATACATTACATTGTGTGCTAGAAAAAAATGGAGGATAGTACCGGAATCGTTGATATGTTTTCCCAAGCAACGAAATACGTTTATATGGAATGGCTGTATCTTCCCCTTATAACGGGTGACTATTAAAATTTTCACTTAGGGTTGGCTATGGATCATTCTTTGTTTTACGTTGCACCTTAGACACTGACAAGTTTGACATTATAATTAACATTATAGGTTATGTTTCAATTGTACTGACTTACATTTGCCGTTCGTTCTTGCGTGTGTCTAAAGTAACAGCAAAAATAAAAACTCGTTCAAAGCCAACTCCAAGTGAAAATTTTAATAGTCACCCGTTATATCTATGGCAAGGCACATAGAGAAAATAAAATACTATAGAATGAAAAGTCCCTAATAAATTTTTGGAAAATCGTTTAGCGCACCCTCACCACACCGCAAGAGGGCGCAAATGTTTTAAAAAGTCAAAAATTTAAAATCAAAGTAATCTCAATAATCTAAAAATCAGTCAAAGCAGTGTCAATCTTTATGTCACTATCTTGTAATTCAAAATGAGGCTGTGTCACGTTCACAAATAATGTAGTACCGCTGCTAAGATTGCTAAATTTGTTGTTGAGAGAATCAAGCAAAATTTATATAGAAAACAATCAACAAATTGAAAGAAAAATAAAACTTCAAGACCAAGAGATTACACCATTATTTGATACACGTCATCTTATTAAAGGAATTAGAAATTATCGGATAACAAAAGATTTGGTTTGGGAAGTAAACGAAGAAATTTTAAGTGTGAAATTGGACCATATTGTGAAGGTTTATCTTTATGATTCAGCGTGGGGCGAATTAAGATCCCTCCACAAAATTACGAACATGCAGATAAGATCCAAAAGATGTCCTATGCAACTCAAGTTTTGAGTCGTCATAATCATGATTAATTCAACTATCATGCTATTAGTTAACTGTGGTAATTTCTAATAACATTGTTGTTAATAATCTAATATATATTTTAACTAACAGGTAGAACAAACCTAAATGATGAAGACTTGGGAACTGCAAAAACAATAACTTTTTTGACAAACTCTTTGATAATAATCTGGAGGGAGGAACATGTCGTCCACGTTGCGAGAAACCTCTTGCTTGTGGAGTTTAGAAAAATCCGGGGCACACAAAATTTTGGCAGGAAGCAGTCCTACACTTACGCAATATGTACCTACTTTGGAAAAAAATTGGATTAAAAAACAACACATTGGAAGGATTTTTGGATTTATACTAATGAATTTGCCGGCCTAAATTTATTGTCCGCCATACTACCAAAACTCAATTTTATAGATATGCGCACAGTGTACGTCCAAAAACGTTTGCGCAAGTCGTTCTCCGTTCTGTCTTCTGTGAGCGTGACGTTTCTGTCAAAATGGCGCCTCCGAGAGTTGTCAACTGCGACTGGATTTAGTGTTATCTAAAATTCCCTATCAATAACCTAGCAACTGAAAAGTTACTAGGGAGTGGTCACAATCAAAATGAATAGATTATACACTCTAGATTATACTATGTTGGTAACTATAAATTATGACATTTATTTGATTCAAAATAAAATTCAATTGCTTTGAATTTTTTTCATATTGTTTTATTAGCAGCACGTTTAATTTATTTATTGATTCTTATTATTTTTACTTAAACATGCCCAGAAAAACAACACTAAATAAACATTTAACCTCAAAATTACAAGTCTCACCAAATTTTACACTAGACAGTGATGCCGATAGTAATTATCGAGGAAAATGCGACGATTTTTGAATGGACTGTAATTTCGACTTGATAGACCGATTTTCGTAGTTTGGGAATATCTGTTTATGTCTGGTAACAGCCTGTTATTGTAAAACTTGTAGAGGTATTTTCATATTTGGTGGCGGAAAAAATATCTAGAGATATTTTCATAATTGATGGAAACAAAAGACTAAGAAATGTCACAAAAATGTATTGTCAGTGTCAAATTTCTCATAAACGCCGTAAAAAGGATTGTCTAGGCAAATTTAAATTTTCGCTAAATTGATTGAAAAAATAAATTCTGAGGAAACCAATTTTTGTCAGTGGTTCAAAAGGGAAAGTTATTCTCATATAATCAAACGTATTACAAATTTTATCTCTAGTTCGACGATGAATAACTTTCTTATTGCCAATTTGCTGCATTTCTGTCAAACTCACGAACGTCTTTGAGAAATTTGACACTGACAATACAAATTTGTGACATTTCTCAGTCTTTTGTTTCCATCAATTATGAAAATATCTCTAGATATTTTTCAGATATCAAATTGTCATTAATAACGAATTGTTTGAATAAAACCCACAAATTTATGACCAATCATCGAGAATGAGAATAAAAACAATAAAAAATCACACACTTAATTTACTTTTCATCTGGAAGTTTGTATAAAGCTCGTGATTTATTGTTAGGCATTTAGAACTGAACGTACAGTCATGAAGATTTCAGTTGTAATTTGTGTGTTTTTCATCTGTTCTGCTGACTTTCTGTCAGTAGTTTACGGTATGCACTTCATTCGAATTTATATTAAAAATAAGATTTTATTTACCTGCTGCACTGAAATGATAGCTGTATATTTTCAGGCAGAAGTGATTTTTTCCGTCCACAATTTTCTAGGAGGCAGCTGCAAACTGAGACAAATTCAGCTCGACCAGTTGACCTAAAGACCGGGATGGCCGCGTTGGCCGCGATAAACGATCCATCGATCCCGGAGAGTCCTCTTAATTATTTAAAAGAGTTTTTTCTTCTGTTAGCACATTATTTTGAAATGATATTGAAACTAGAGAAGGGGGAGACTGGGGTGACGGTGGAGGAGCTCCTCGCAATGTCCAAGGCAACTAACGATGGGGGGAACTACATAAGCCAAATAATTATACCAGATTTGCAATATATGCTTGATAGATTATCAAACTTCAATAACAGAATTGTGTCAATTTTCCATGGTAGTCAGTGAGTTCGGACCATCCACGGTCAGCTAATTTGGGGCACTAGCAGAAAAGTAAAAAAACTGCAAAAAATATAGATAATAAACTATAATACATGAAAATTACCAGTACATCCCCATTGTATTTAATTTTCTTTTCCTTGTCGACAATAATAATGAGATAAAATAATACATAAACTCGGTACAGGTTGCAAAGACACACTTATCATTTGCAACAGCACTTTTATGGCATTAGTCATTTGAAATTACTTTAAAACTGTACTTATATGGAAAATATTCAACCCAAACTATGATTTTCTGGTCCCTTTGTGCCTTTATTTGGTTCAGAAATATGAAAAAAATGCTGTTGCAAATGACAAGTGTGTCTTTGCAACCTGTACCGAGTTTAGTTATTTACCTAACATATGCGGAAAGAGAAATTTCCCGCCTGAGCACTTTGTTTAGTGCCGAATAATCTCGTCCTCGTTCTTATTCGAAATGTTCCTTCTCTCCTCTCTGTTCACTTGATCGGTGATCTTGAGGTTTTGATTCGAACATTTTGACATAATGAAATTTGACTCGCGGTTAGTAAATTGAAAGGTTATTAATAGACAAGTGACTAAGCTAAATAAGTAAATGTATGAACATGAAACATCATTGAAAAATTTGAGATGCGAACTATGTGACTTTACAAATATTTGAATTGTGTTGGTTCTTTAAATTTATCCCTCTCGGTCAAGTTTGGAATAATATCTGGAAGAATAAAAAGGAAGGGTGTCATTAGACTTATAACTTATAAGACACTCTTTTCACGTGTCAGCTGTTTATCAACGATCCATTTCCCTCTAAGGGTGGCGTGGCCACATCTTGTGCTCTGCTCCGGACCACAGCTACTTGAGTACGTTAGACACTGGCGGAGTCTCCCGAATTACGACAGCTCCAGCCGTAGTCATGACTGGAATATCTGGTTTTAGAGAAACATGAGCTCTGGTTCTTTGCAGAACGATGATCCGAAGGAAGTTCCTTAACCACAGCGATCCTAATTTTACAACTGATGCATTTGACAACCGCGCTGCTCAAAATGTCGACCTCTCCATTCCTAGTGTTGTTGTGGAATGGCTTGACCAATTTTTGACGCAAACTTTATGACAGTTCCTCCGTTTGCTCTGGTTTTGTCCACGAGAACTACCTCCAGACGTTGACGAAGATGAGTTCTTCGATCTTGCCTGAGAGATCGTTCGGGGTTCAAAGCCACACGGAAAGGGATTTCAGAATCTTTATTAAGAACATGACACTCACATAGATTACTTCGATGTATTTCCGAAATAATTTCGATATCAACAAACCAAAATAGCAAATTAAAGGATCTTCCAAAATGCACATTTTTTAAACTAAAAACCTCTCAAATCCGTGCAAAATTTATTCATTGGGAGGATTTAGTGAGTGACCTGCAGGGTCTCCCAATCTCACTTTATTATTCTTTCCTACTTCAGTCGATCAGCTACAATTCAACAAGTGAGGAAAGGATTTGGTAAGAAATGGAGACCGAAACATTGATTGTTCTGAAATTTCGTTGACACCAAAATTACTCTGCTGGTATCATTTTGATATTAAAGTTTAAAAAAATAATAACAAAAAAATTACAAAGCATTGGGCCATTTCGCCCGAACCACCTTTTAGGGTAGTTTTGGTTCAACCACTGGATAACTTGGCGGGCAATATCCACATTCTATGCATGATTCACTGGATTCAGATGCACATTCTTTGCATGATGTCTAAGGGCACTTCAAGCAAAGTTTCATTCAAAAATCGAAGATATTGTTCACCATTTAAACGATTCGATTCGATTGCGTGGTTCAGTTAAATTATCACCAACAATACCTGCCCAAACATTAAAAGAAAATTGACAGTTGATGACGGGCAGATCGAATTGCATATGGATCATGCAATCATCGCTCCATACGTGCGTGTTTTGTAAATTAAAATTAAACATTAAAAACCCCATCTCGAGTGAATCCTGACTCATTTGTAAATAAATTAACACGTAAAAATTCTAGTTGTTTTACACATTTTTACAGCAGTTGTTTACGCTTGCGCCGCGTTACCACCCATCGCACCCTAATATAATAATAAAATCAGATTTGTGATTCACATAACGCCATTTCTCCAGTTTGGATATTGGAAATTTCGAAAGAGTGATATCTATTCACAAAAAGTACACTACAAATCAGACATGATGTTCGTTTCAAAAAAATATTGTACAAACATCGATGCGCGAAGACTTATTCGGCAAATTCGCGCAAACGAGCACTCACTCCTTCGCGAAAAATGTCTTCTCGCACTCGGTTCGTAAACAACTAGTACAAACTTCGATGCGCGAAGACGTATTGAGCACATTCGCGCAAATAAAGCACTCACTCCTTCGTAGCACGTGCCTCAAATAATACGATCATGCGCGAAAAATATCTTCTCGCACTTGTTCGTAAATAATTATTTTGTCATACACTTAACCATTTTTTAAAAAAACGCAATTTTTCCATTGCCGCGAGAGAATTCAGTAAAATGATTTTTTTATAAACAATTGTCAGTGTCAAAATTAAATAAAAAACAATACTGTACCATCCTAAAATGTGCGCATATGGACCAGTTGTATAACAATTTTACCCCAAATCATAGTTGAGGTTATGTTCACTTCACGACGCTACGAAAAAAAAAAGAAAAATTCATTTTTAAAACAAATTTAGTGAGGAATCAGGACAAATCTTTTTTGGCCTCCTCAATTCTAAATGAAATGTTTACTCATTTTGAACAGCTAGGGTATCTTGATTTTTACACACTAATCAAACTACCTGTCATTTTACCGTAAGGAGTGTGTAAAATAACAAGAAAATTTTAAGTTTTCTGGAACCTCCAAAAAAATGTTTAGCGTATCACAAGGAAAGTCCATTTATACTAAGACAAGATACCGCTACCATTAATCCGCGCAGTTTTCAAAAATGAACAGAAATTACTTGTTTTCTTCTAAAGTCTGATAGCGCTATCTTGTGGTGTAAATCGTAAGCGTGTCAGTTATCGGTATAATAGATAATTTTCTCCCATTTCATTAATTAAATGTCACTCTTTGACAGGTTTTGCAAAATTATTGGTTGCAACAAATTTCAAAACAAATACTTAATGGGTCGTCGCCCAAAAACATTAATACATTACTAATGCGGTAGGCATTTTACATCGCTCGGTTTTTGTTAAAACACTCCCGCTGGGCGGCCGTGTTTCAATCTAAAAACCTCGCGCTGTAAAATGTAGTCTACCGCATTTATGTAATGTGTAGTGACCCAGAGGTGTAGTGCGACGAGCGGCCACCAGACTATCGCTTTCGTCGCCTCCCCAACATGTGATCATTTCCGCGATTTCCCTTCTACCCATCTCACCCGTCCTCGGACCCTATAAATTGCAGAACATCACGCAGAAGAGCTAAGACTATTCTTCTGCTCCGACCGGACAGCGCCCTAGGGACATCCACCCGGACATTGGAATAGCTCTGCCCCAGAGGCTCCCCCGGCGGGCAAGCTGGACGGACGATCGCTCTTGACTCCACCTAGACAGCGCCTTCGGGACATCTATCCGGACCTTGAGTAGCTCCGCTCCGGAAACGCTCCCCAGGTGGACGAGTCGGACGAAAGTCCTCCCCTCACCCCCTTGTTGTTTGTTGTTTATTTATTCACTGAATAAAGCCTGTGTTTTCTCCACCGGGTTGCATCGGAATCGAACCCGTCCCAACCATCCTAACACGTATCATCCCAAGTGCCATCCAACTTGGGGTACCGATACACGAAGAAGTGCTATAAGGGGCGCCCAACGTAAGGCCCGAACCCGGGAGGTGCTGCAGCTGTCGACCCACGACGCCACCGATACCCAACGGATTGTTATATGTAATGTAAATAATTATTTCAAATTTGAATTAAACTTTCGCTCGTCAGGATGCACCCTCAATGACATTAAAAAAATATCATGAAAATCATTGTTTGGCTCATACCAACATGACAACGTTTTGACAATTGTTTATAAAAAAATTTCAATTATACTTACGAGTATTGCCGTAAATAAATAATGTTTTTTCACAAAAATTATGTGGGGAAATTTTTTGTTTGAAAATCTTGATTGGGTACCAAGGTTCTCATAATTTTCAGCCGCGACTTAGTTTAAATTTTCATTATTATCAAACAAATATTAATATGTAGGGGGGAGAAGGAAAAATTTAATACAATCCACCCTTTTCGTAAATGTATTGGAAATCAATTTAATATTTTGAATAACATCTAAGGTGTGCTTAAAGAAATTATGTGTTCAAAGAAGTATTAATATAACGGGTGACTATTAAAATTTTACTTGGAGTTGGCTTTGAACGACTTTTTATTTTTTCTGTTACTTTAGACACACGCAAGAGCGAACGACAAATGTCAGTCAGTACAATTGAAACATAACCAAATTAAGAGAAAAAACATTTATTGAAATGTCAAACTTGTCAGTGTCTAAGGTGCAACGGAAAACAAAGAATGTTCCATAGCCAACCCTAAGTGAAAATTTTAATAGTCACCCGTTATTTTTTTTTTGATTAATTCCCTAAATAGTAGGAAGCACAGTTGTTTCAATAAATGCTTGGCCTTGCTTGCACACTTGGTGTGGACGAACCTTTACATACGGTTGTAAATTGGAAATATGGCTAATATCAGATAATACTGATTAACTTTTAATATCTGATGGTGATGACGTTCATAAATAAGTTGATAGGAGAAAAGAATCGATTTGACGGTAATTAACCAGATGTTTGATAAATTGTTATACACGAAAGACTAAATTAAAAATTTGAAAACAAATACACATTTATGTGAGGAACATTGACAGATTTTACGCTTTTAAAGTAGACATAACTTTTAAAATTATACATCAATGATTATCAAAAGATTGGCACTGTGGGTAGGTTGCATCGAAAATTTCTACAAACTAATAAACCAACGAACACTTGTTTTGTATGTACATTGCCAGTTAAATTTATTTGAAAGTGTCAGAAGAAACAGTTTTCCACAAATTGTTGAAACAGGTACTGCATCGTAAAAATTCATTAGAAGATAATAATAATTGACATGGAACTAGTGACTAGTCGATAGGAGCATCACAACACATCTGGATGCTGGAGAGTCTTATAATACATCTGAAGGTGGTGGAGAAATACATGTACGACTTGCCCAACAGATTTGGAAGACCCAGCTGTCAGCCAAGGACAAACTCGTGCGTCTTAATCTGTCTTAATCATTTGGCGATCTGAAATGGAACATCGATGAGTTAATAGTGATTTACACTACGAGAGAGGAAGGTAAAGCTTTTGTTCACGCGAATTGCATGTTCGGTCATGATGCGCAGCAGAGTGGACGATGCAATTCAAGTGAATAAAAGCGGCCTTACTCTCGAGTGCTGTATTTGGTTTTGTTCGATACCTTAGATACCTCCTTGGAAAATGAGTGTAACTTTACATTCAAAATTTTAAATAAGTCCGGGAACTCATAGTTTACAGTACGAGTGAGACGTTTAAGGACGAGGCGACGAAGGAGCCGAGTCTTAAAACTCGAAAGAAGTACTGTAGAAAGAGTTCACGGACAAATGTCGTTATGTATTTTATTTCATCCTGCCTCAAATTTCGTTTGAAAGAAACATTGAAATTAATTTCAAAATAATTCAACAAATGCTCCCCATCTAGTCACATTTTTGGAACATGATTAGCAACGGCTGTTTGGCAATTGTTTATTTTGTTGAAATAATTTGGTGCGTCAAAATGACTTCTAAAGCAAATCCTCCAGAAATTGTAAGAAAATCTGCAGAAGCCTGTGCTGAATTAATACCTAGCAAGTTTGGTGAAAGGTATCAAAAACAATTCAGCCATTTTTGTAAATGGAAATCAGAAAATAATGTGAAGAAAATTGTTAATTTGTATTTAGATGTACAACGTGATCAAGGGTATCGCGACAAAAGCGCGCCGCAAAAAGAGCGCGCGACAAAAGAGCGTGCGACATAAGAGCGCGGCGACATAAAAGCGCGGCGACATAAGAGCGCGACGACATAAGAGCGCGGCGACAAAAGAGCGTGACCACAAAAGAAGGTAAATACAGGTTGCCTTTGCCTTTGCCTTTCTTAAGGCAATAATTAATTTCCATATTGAATGAAAATTTTCCTTACCCTTTAGTTATACTAAGACTTGGCGCGACCTTGACGCGACCTTGAAACACAACAAGAGAGAAAAAAAGGCATTTGCACAAGGTTTGAATGGTGGGACACGATCTAGGAGGACGCCCTGAGGCTGTCTAGCCAGAAAAAACGTGAAAATTCCAGAAGTAGTTAAAGTGAACAATTACCAAATAATCCTGTACATTTTGTATTGGCACAAATGCCAATGCTGGCAGGTGGCGCAAGATGAGTGCAAATTCAGGATTTGCAGCATAAGAAGCTTGGAGTCCTGCAGATTGGACATGCCGATAAATTGCCTGCGAAAAATGGAAAAAGCAACCTCCTCCGTAAATACATTGACTGCTGCTTTTTCAAAATCCTGTCTTGTCACAGTGTTTATTTGTCTAACGCTATTTTGTCGCGGCGCTCTTTTGTCGTGGCGCTCAAATGTCGTAGATTCGTGATCAAGAATGACTGAGTCTGTTGGTAACAATGAAAATTTGAATGATTTTGGTACCACTGTAATCTAAACGCATTTCCGGTTGTCAGCTTTGACAGAGTTGACAGGCGAATTTGACGTTTATCATCAAAGGGTCATTTTTGTAATAGCATAAACCACCGCCGTCTTGATGATTGACATATTTCACTATACATCTGCCTGGGCGAAGCTTTAGTGCCTGTGATCTCCACGGCGCCACTTTAGGGGGACTGTCACTAAATAATCATAACCTCATAAACAAATGTAATGAATTCAGTGAAGTTGTCAAAATGCAGTGTCAAAGACTCAAAGAGTGTCGCAGTTTAAAAGTAGCTTTAATGACAACAATTTTATTAATTTTGTTGATGCTAGTTCTGTGTGGTGTTTCTGGTTTTTAGCATTTTGCTGTTAGTGTTTATGAACTGGCTTTTTTATCATATTAGAACTGATATTGCGGTAAATGCAGCAACAACAAATTCCGTTAGTTGTAATATTGTAAACCTATTTCTAGATTAATATTAAAATTATAATCTCATTCTTGGATTTGCAGTACCTACATTATTTCCTAAGCGGGTCATTTCAGAGAAAGATGGGTCCACAACAAAACAATTATCTATATTTGCTTAATTAATCCGTGCCATTCTTGGTGGAAATGAGTGGAAAGGATATTTTACGTTTTGTACAGTTTTGAATATAATATCATTTTGGGCAAATTATTATTCTATGAATTTGCACTCGCCACTGACCTAGATATTTTCAAAAAACGCGGCACCGAAACTTTGTCCCTCCCGCACAACCGAACCAGTGCGCAACATTTTGCTTTTGCCATTTAGAATATCCAAACTGTAATTACAATTAAAGTAATGTATCATTTATCACTGGACAACTACGCATGACTGCATGCATCATGCAGATACATGTGTGTGGACTGTATGTCAAAATTGTCACGATGCACATGACTATCTGATAGCATGACAGTTAGTTGCTAACAGCAACCCCCGAAATCAACCCTAAACGTCAGAATCATGAGAACATAGGATTTTTCGGTCTACGCCCAGGCCGCTATAGACACTCTGACTATCTAGCAGGTCGTGGCATAAACATACCCGACATAACCTAATTTTTTTTCAATGTCATGTCAAGTTAAAACATCCGGTCAGTGCCAATTACGAAACAGAAAAACACCAATATTTTTCAATTGTTTCATTGACAACAGACTCAGTCATTGTTGATCACGCTGTAGTTTTGAATAAAATATTTCATAAACCTGAATAATTGTTATTGCGATTGTTACTTTTGTGTGTCCAATAGCAACACTTAACCGGAGTCCGGCCGTTTTTTGCGTTTTCCCGGATTCAAACTGATGACGTAAAGTATTGAAATTTGACACAGGATGAAATAAATAGTTATTTATTTAACGAGTTCGTGTGTAATTTTGGCTTTTTTTGGCATGAGTGGACCAGTTTAAAACTCGAGTGAAACGAGAGTTTTAAAGGTCCACGAGTGCCAAAAAAGCCCAAATTACACAAGAACGAGTTGAATACAACGTTTTTTTGTTCGACGAGTCCCTTAAAGGCTTCAAATCGCTAAAAATCTTTAAAATTAGCTTGACGTTTCGTTTTGACAAGTTGTCAAATTTATCAAAATCCGTTCACACAGGCGAAAATTCTCAAATTCTGACAGTGTGGAACAAAAAATAAATAAATCACATTTTCGGAGAGATCTGTTGCTATGGAAAAAAATAAAATTCAAAATAAACGAAGTGTTATAAAGTCAATAAAGTGATTGTGTACACGAAATGAATGTTGAAGAATTCTATGTTCCTGATGATGTCCTGGACAAGGCAAGTGCCGCGAAGTACCAAATGGTGCCTACGAAATCAAAATTACGATACCAGAAAGAATTGGAAATGGAAAATGTGATGGCATATTTTAAAAATATAGAAGCAGCATCTGCGCGGTCGTGATATTCAATGTTGAAGAGTACACTGTTTGTATTTCAAAACGTTGACATCTCCAGGTAAGAGGTTTTTTAATAAGCTATTAGTTGTTTTAATACACCTAATAAATGGTACAGGTTCAGCAGTCTCACCTCCTTTTTAAAAAGAAAAGGTAGAAACTATCAGCCGAAAAAAGCTGCAACTTTTTCAAGAAACGATGTTTGCAAGTTTTACTGGAAGCGGCGGACCAAGAGTGGATCCCTCAGAAAGTTGTACTGGTATTGGTATGTAATTATTTTCAATATACAAATTCTTTTTCATAAAATCGAATTTTAATTATGCGTGAGCGAACGAGAATGAGCGAAAGTGAAATCTTCACCCACTGCTAACCATGGATACAGACCCACTTTCTAGGGAGGTATCGAACAAAACAAGTTGACAGGGAGACCAGCAGTTTGATGGCTGTAAACCAGAGTCTGCACCCTAAACTCCCGTCCAGCAGGTGTATCCTGGGGACGCCCCTGAATCCTGTTGTCTGGAGAACAGGGAGGAGATCTCGATCTTCATCTGGTTCCGCTGCCCCGGAAGATCAACAGCTGTGTTGGGAGGCTGAGGAGCAACGTCTGCTTGGAGAGCACATGACTGAGGCTATACAGACTACAGCACATGCAGCAAATAAAAGCAAATTTGTAGAAATAGTATATTTCAAACCAAGGTAAGAAAGTGGTTTCTTGCAGACCGCAGGCAAAGATTATAAACCGAGTCGTAGACGAGGTTTGTAAGTGCCTAAGGTCTGCAAGGACACTTTCTTAACAAGGTTTGAATACAATTTTTTTCCCTACCGGCACAACTTTGTTGAAAAAAGTCAAAAAAGATGGTTATATTCGTGATTATAACGAAAATTTTGAGAATTGAATAGTAGGCTGTGTTATTTGTTTAATTAACTTGTCATCGCATTTGAAGATTTGAGGTTTGTTCGAAAATTTGATATAAACAGGGTAAAGTAATCTACCTACCTAGCTTATCTGTTTATTTTCCAGATTATATGATTGACCTACCAACTTACTTCATTGAATTGGCTTTCATTTATCAATAACTTATTTCACTTTTGACACTTTTGACATTTGTATTTTGGTAGAGTTTTACCATAAACATTTCATGATTAACTTTCTTACCTTAGCGAGAAAGTTGAATTTTCTCACCTCAAATGAGGTATCCACAGCCTACATTTCTAACCGGTAGGGAGAAAAATATTTTTTCTAAAAAATTGAATTTCCTAACTTATTGCACAAATAGCTATTGTCAAATTTTACTTTGTTTACTTTTGTTTTTCCTAGGTAACTATACATCAATAAGAAATGGATTATGGTTTTCACATAAAAAGTAGGAGTCTCAATTAAAATTATTATAACCAGTGGAACGGCCCGTGCTTACGCACTAAAATCAATAAAATATTAAAATTTTCGATATCTCTTTCTTCTTGGCTTCTGTGTTCCCGCCTATGCCTTTGTCGTTCTCTATTTTCTGCTCTTTGTCGCTCAAGTTCGTCTAAATTATCCGTTATTGTAATATTTTACTTATAAAATTAATGACAGGTTTTACTGTCAAAAGAGACGTGCCATTGCAACAGAGTTTCGTGGTACCGCCATATTGTGACACGAAACGGACACCTATTTGCATTATAGTATTAAAGATGTAAGGGCTTCTTTTCCGAATTTCATAAAATCTTGTGTGCAATTCGATATGAAAAGCCTTTTTTTCCCTACCGGTTAGAAATGTAGGCTGTGGATGATACCTCATTTGAGGTAAGAAAATTCAACTTTCTCGCTAAGGTAAGAAAGTAAATCATGAAATGTTTATGGTAAAACTGTACCAAAATACAAATGTCAAAAGTGTCAAAAGTGAAATAAGTTATTGATAAATGAAAGCCAATTCAATAAAGCAAGTTGGTAGATCAATCATATAATCCGGAAAATAAACAGATAAGCTAGGTAGGTATACTACAACTTCTGTTTATATCAAATTTTCGAACAAACGTCAAATCTTCAAATGCGATGACAAGTTAATTAAACAAATAACCCAGCCTATTATTCAATTCTCAAAATTTTCGTTTTAATCAGGTATATAACCATCTTTTTTTGACTTTTTTCAACGAAGTTGTGCCGGTAGGGAAAAAAATAGTATTCAAACCTTGTTAAAGGCTGTATGACACGATGCTAAATTTTGTAGAAAATTAGTTAGAAGATGAGAGAGGACAATGAACAATCAGGATCTGACAAAGACAGACTATGATCCTGATCGTTCATTGGTCCTAATCGAGGGTCTCTCTCATTTTCTAACAAATTTTCTACAAAATTTAGCATCGTGTCAAACAAGCTTTAGAAAGTGCCCTTGCAGACCTTGGCCACTTACAAACCTCGCCTACGGCTCGGTTTATAATCTTTGCCTGCGGTCTGCAAGAAAGCAATTTCTTACCTTGGTTTGAAATATACTATTTTCCATTCACGACGTCTAGAATGGAAAAAAATCGCTTTTCCTATCTCGTTGCACCAATAGCTATTTTCTACTTCGGTGTCACAATGAGCATTTTGTGACACCGAAAACAGTTTCACAAAGATCAATTTTATAACATCGTTTCTAGTGATAATTGAATTTGGGGTTGGTATTGAAAGTAAATTTCAGTGTTCATGTTTTGGATCAAAATAAACTACATATTAAGGGTAGATTATTATTGTAACAACACCTGGGAGACCATTTAAAATTTAATTTTCAATGAAATTACATTGCTTCGTCAATACCAACCCAATTCCATTAAAATAAAAGTCCCTAGATGATAATTTTATATTTAAAAAAATTAAATTAATCAAACCGAAGCAGAAAAATTAGCATGTTACACTCGTTGCACAAGACATGTTGTCAAAATCGTTCCTTTAGAGCACTCCTCACTGCGTTCGTCGTGTTCTAAACCCTCTCGTTCGACAATAGACTGTCTTGTGCAACTCGTATAACAATATATGTACTATTATATTCATACAATAATTGTTATACGAGTTGCACAAGACAGTTGTTGTCGAACGAGAGGGTTTAGGGCACGACGAGCTTAGCGAGGAGTGCTCTAGGGATCGAGTTCGAGAACATGCCTTGTGAAACGAGTGTAATATGCTGTTTTTTCTATTTTGCACCTTTTGAGTCATTTTTAAACCAAAAGTAAGAATTTTAAAATTCTCGGAATTTTATGATGGTTGGCAAAAACACTTTGGGATATTCGCGCGTATTGGCTGACGCTGCCAGAATCCTCTGGACTTTAGAGGATTCTGGCAGAGGAGTCTGGCAGTACCAACATGGTAACCGCTATTATATACAGGCTTATTCTAAATGATTCTAGTCGAAGCAGGCCATGCCCGTATTATGAAATTTTTGCCGCTTTCAGTGAACTGTCAATTTTTGTCGAGGGGATTTTATTTATTTTTTTTAAATTAATGATTGAATCCAAAAATATTGAGTTGTTTTGCAACCAATTCTAAAAATATTGAGTTGTTATTTACATCATTTTGATGTTTTTTAATGTGGAGCTGCAACCATAAATGTTACAATCAGTTTTTACGCCTACTTCGACTACAATCATTTAGAATAACCCTGTAGAACCGCTTTCAGCTGTTACGATAGGTACTGTTTTTGGTATCGTAAGAGCTCTGTTATGAACGCAAAATAGAGAAAATTAAATTTTATACTTCTACAAAAATTTGAATCTCTTTAAATTTCTTAAGCCATCCGTTTGATTTTTTTTTAGATGAGACCTGAAATCACGCTTGATTGCTTGATGCTGTTGCTTTTATATTCGAAACTTCTTTTAAATGTTACTACAAGACAAGGAGAAAATGAAAACACAAAGATGTACCGGTTTTTTATATGTATTATAATCCAATACCCAATTTCTCTTTTTTCTAACAAAATTTGTAAGTTTTAGAACACGCAGAAGTGCACTTTATAATTCTTGTTGTTTTCTACTGTTGTTCCGAATAATTTGGTGGTGGATTTTGCGCAAGCTGTTGAGCAATCTTATTTTGGGCATCGATCCATATTCTCTGCGTCCACAATTGCAAGTTAGCTAGTTCCTCAGGCGATAAATGTGGAAGTACTGCGTCTTGTATTTGTGTCATCTCGTTCATAAGCGTTTGCTGTAGAGCCTGTATCTCGGGGGTTAACTGAAGCATTCCAGCGTTTATTGCGAGTTCGAGTTCCGCCAAAACTCGCGCATCATCAAGGGCCTTCCACAACAATTGTTGATTAACTTGGCTAGGTGTTTCTGCTTTTATTTCTTCAACTTCAGGTGAATTTCTCTTATATCCCAGTTGTCTGCGAGAGAATTTTTCACACGAATGTCTACTTCTTCCTGAAAATGTACAGTTGTCGTTTCAGTGTAGTATACATCAACAGATTCTTTTAGTTAATACAAGTCCCAGTGAATTACATACCGTAAACTACTGACAGAAAGTCAGTAGAACAGACGAAAAACAAACAAATTATGAGTGAAATCTTCATGACTGTATGTTCAGCTTCAAACTTCTAACAATACATCACGAGCTTTATACAAACTTTCCGACGAAAATTAAATTAAATGTGTAATTTCTTATTAATTTTATTTTCATTCTTAACGATTGGTCACAAATTTGTGGGTTTTATTGCCGAAATTAAGTACACTCCTCGTCGAAATATGATTTATCAAGAAATGTAAATCGTTTAACACATTTTTTTTTCGTTTCATTTTTGGTTTTACTAACAGTTTTTGTTGTTTAATTTTGTTGAAAATTTTAATTTTAATTTGCTGAATTGTGTCTTTCACTTAATTTGAATTCAATCGATTGTTAATTTTGGAGGATAGTGTACACTAGATTAACAATAAAATTACTGCATTAGATTTAGAAAAAAAGCTACCAAAAAATTTGTCACACCTCAATGTCTCAATAAAACACCTTTTAAAATTAATTTGCCTTCATCAAAAAGCGGAAATTATTACAGATTTATATTTATGGGGAGGTGACTTTTAATCTTCAATACTACATATTAAGAAAATTGTTCCTACTTTAATAAACTTGATGCATTTAAAGTTGCTCTTATGAATAGGAAAAAAGTTTAAAATTCAACCAACAATACTTTTTATGTTTAAGTAAATTCTGCAGCATAAAAAATATTCGACGATACCCGCGCGTTAAATGCTTATCTTATAACTTATAACATAACTCGTTTTTGTTTTAAATTACACTGTATTTTTTTTTTCATTAAAAAAACATTTTTTCAAATTCTAGTTGAAAAAAAAAAATAAAAATCAAGTAACCAAATTATAGACAGTAAAAAATCTATTCTAGTTGCTCAAAATTGCCTCTATGCTGTATTGGGTAATTGGGGGTATTTGACAGACTTGCACAATCCTTCTTCTTAACTCTTCTCGGGTACCCGGTGGGATCGAATAAACATTGTCTCGAATATTTCGAATGAATAGACAGAAATCCAATGGATTCAAATCTGGAGATCTAGCGGGCCCTCGAATAGGTCCGTTAGAGTCAATACATCGATCACCAAAATGATTATTTAAAAATGCAACATTCATGCATGAATTATGTGGTATGGCGCCGTTCTGATGAAGCAAGATTCTTTTCAACATTGCTAGTGGCATTTCATTCAGAAAGTTACTTATTTCGTTTGATAATAGAGGATGATATTTTGCTTGATTAAGAGTATCATCAATTAAAAAGGGACCCATTAGTATATCTCCAAAAATACCACACCACACGTTCCAGTTCCAGTGAGGATGGTTAGTTATTTCGATTAAATGCACCATTTTTGCCGAAAGTGCATTCATTGACTAAAGCACGTGACGGTAAAAAATAGGATCTTCTCTTCGCTTATTAATAAAGTAAGTACAAAATTCAATCCTACGCTGAAGGTCATTTCCAAAAAGAACAAGTACCTTTCGTACTATGTAGGAAAAAAAAGTATGTTTCTTGAGAATATGTTGAACTCTTTGTTGCAGATGGTAAGCAATTTCTCGGCTTGACGTTCAATATGAAGCAAAACATTTAATTCCAAATCTTCATCTTGAATTTCACGAGCTGTATTTCTAGGTTTTTAGAATGACCCAAAATTTCCTAAATTCCAGCCCACACAAGTCTTTGAAATGATGAGGAAAACTGTTTTCTAGAGAGTGGCAAAGCTCTTGCTCTGGTAAAGGTACTTCCGCATTCAATAATTATTTTTGCGCGTTTGTACTCTATTTGCTTGTTTATCACGTCTGTTTCCAAGACGGTAAGTTGTGTTTACCCGTTGCTAACGATAAATTCGACGGTAAGTAATTTGGTGTTCTAGAACGGTAAGTAAATTTATTCAAAATTAACCAATTATTATAATAATTTTTATGTAGACAGAAGTTGAAGACAAGATGTTGGCACTTTCTGGAAATTTATACTCATACAGCTCTTGTAGTCGGCCTTGCCGCTGCAATGAATTAACATTAGCAGACTTGCCGGGACATTAGCATTGTTAAAATTTTCATACCCTGAATTTTCCTTGTTTTCTGGATTACACATTGAGGTTGCTGGTTTCGAAAATTCTTTATTTGTGACACCATGAAGAATTTTTCTTGCAAATTGAATTATTGTTTTCGACACAATCTTCAATGTAGCCTTCAGCTGTACTTGAAGACTTCCAGCCTCCGTGTCTTTTCAGTCCAAGGAGGTCTTTACCTTGATTAGCTAACAATGTAGCTGAACTTCGAGGAAACGAGTGACTTCTAGTCCTAGCTTTCACTGGATTTCTTAGAAATCAGAGCCGAATGCACCCCACATTCCAAGTTTCTTTGATTTTTGATATTTTTGTCTTTACACCACTGCACAAATTTCAACATCCAAATTGGAGAAATTTCGTTTTGTAAACCAAATTTTATTATTATTAAATTTTTCATAAACGGCCTCATAACGTTTTCTTGATTTTATTGGCAGTAAATTTTGTATGGCCACATTTGCGGCTTCCCTAATCTTGGGAGGAGTACAACTGTACAAGAAATATCACTAATATCACTCATAGGTGGATATTGCACAAATATCTTCGAACAAAACTCACAAATTATTGCAAAAATTGAAGTGTCAAGTGAAGCAATTGTTTCTAATAACCAAAGGTCACTGCCTACTTGGTTTAATGTTCGTTTATGTTTAATGTATTAAAACAAAAAAAATTAAACTAATGTTCGTACAAAAAATATTGTACGAGCCACTTGCGTGAAGACATCTTCCGCTCATTCGCGCATTAATTAAAGGCACTTGCTCCTTCGTCCCTCGTGCTTTAAAAAAATACGCTCATGTGGGAGCATCGTCTTTCCGCACTTGGTTCGTAAATAACTATTAATAATAATATATATTTTTTTAATTGTTTATTCGTGTTAATATACAATATTGTATTAACACATGTCCCAAACGAAAGAAAAATCAATTACATACATAATAGTAATGACAGAAGAAGAAAAAATATATAAATAAATAAATAAATAAATAAATAAAAAAGAACAAATAAAACAAATTTGACTATTTTATTAGATGATCAAGGTCTTGAGACCTAGTACTGTATTGATGATAAGATGATAGTTTGGGGTATAGTTTCGGATTTTTAATAACATATTCTAAACATCTATATATGTATAAATATGGCGGGAAGAGTTAAGATTTTGTAGACCATATCCGTTTTTTTTTTAGGATCCTTGAAGATTTACTTTTATTATTACTCTCGCTAAATATGAAATCTTTCTTGATATTCTTGGTAGAATTGAGGAAGCGCACAAAATCAATATAATACTGAGAGGCAGTTCAGGGACACTTATATTACAGGGTGTCTCAGCTAAGACTTTCGAGCTTAATAACTCAGTTATTTTCCAGCGGATTTTTATGAAATTTAAAATGCAGATATTTTAGACGGTGAAGAATAAAATCCTATTAATGCAATCACCCAAGTGTTAAAAACATAATTTTTACATGCCTTTTTAAAATGTTGAATCAATTAAGATTTACATAAAAAATTGATCGTCAATAAAAAGTGCTGTAGGGAAAAACTCTCGTCCTTGAAAGACGTCTGGTTTGCAAGAAAAAAGCAAAAAACTGTGATAAACGTGGCTGCAAATGCAAAAACGTAGACGCGTATGAAACAAACGCGCAATTTTGCAGAATTTTGGTCATCCCTTTTCGCAGAAGCGCAGGTGACATATTTGACGTTTGCCTTGCTAACCTTACAAACACTTACAAAGTTAAAGACAACATTTGGACGTAATTTATTATACAGGATGCTTTAATACTTCCATAAAGGACTAAAACACGATCTGGATATTTTAGCTAGCTAATTTAGTTCACGGATGCTTCCTGTGTCTTCAAATAAATTGACGACTCTCTTAACCTTACATTTTGTAAAGCTTACATTTGGATAGTGTTCTACGAGAAAACGAACTGTGTCATTGAAGTTCTTAGGACACTCTCCATAGACATTTTTTTTTCTTTTTCAACAATATTGAAATTTCTGCCGCTGTAGTGTATTTTTAGAGTATGTATTTTCAATAAATTTTCACAATTTGACGTTTCTAATAAAGCGCGCCCAATTTTGACAGACTTTAAAGGGTGTACAAAATGTTCTTTGGCAATTAATCATCAATTGTTTCAAAAGGTAACTGCTCAAATACCTTCGAATTTTACATTAAATTTTTAACGACAAAATCTAATCTTTTCGTTGAATCAGACAAGTGATTTACTTAATTGTTTGTGTAGACCCCTATTTTTTAATGTTTAACAATCTAATAATAATCGCGCATAATTTTCGATAAAGGAAACATGTGTTAAAATTACATTTTTTAACTTGAGATAATTTTATTATTACTAATTGAACCTTCACGGTCTAAAATATCTGCATTTTAAATTTCATAAAAATCCGTTGGCAAATAACCGAGATATTAGGCTCGAAAATCTTAGCTGAGACACCCTGTATTTAGGTATATTTTTCCAAAATTCTTAACACAATTAAATTTTAAAACAATAAGTATTTATTTTCAGATTATGTTAAATTTAGTATGTACTGATTCTGGATCAGCATTGGCTGGACCCAGATCAGTTTTCGCTGAAGCCAGATCCGTAATGACTGAGTTAGTTGATTTCACACCTTTAATGACTGGAGGAATAATGATTTATGCTGTATAATTTCAACAGTTACGAGTAGGTGAATTGAGTCAGTAAAATGTTACTGTACTTTGCTCGTTAACGTTACTTTAATAATAGTATATCTGCTTTCAAATTTATTTTTAATTTAGTCTGTAACACCTGTATGTCATGCCGCCAAATCGATTCTTTTAGTTTATCAACTCATTTGTACGTAATCAAATCGTAACAGTAAATTAGTTCCTATTATTTTTATACTTTACACCAAGAAATAATCATTAAGTCAAAACAACATTGATCTAAACCACATTATTTTTATATTCTAATAATTATTGTTCATTTTGAAATGTCATTATTTTTAAAACGTAGGTCAATTGTGTTCCATTCGATTCAGCATTTTTTTCTGCACCATTTATTATCAAAGTAATCAAACAAAATTTTATTCCCATTTCTTCCCCATAGTTTCCATAACGCAATATGTTGGGAAAGTCAATAGCCAAATGCACAATCACAAATTCTTTCAGTACAAATTATTTTAATTTTTGTTTGTCAATTATTCACTTCCCTCTAAAGGTGGTGTGACTGCATTTTGTGCTCTGCGCCGTACAACAGCTAGTTGAGTACGATGGACACTGGCGGAGCCTCCCCGACCACTAGAGCTGGAAAGAACGATTAATGTAGGTATAAAAAATCTCTGAAATATTATTTTAAAAAGATCACACACTTGACGAATTTAAAACAAATTAAATGAAATATTTTAAAAAGATTTTTTTTTAAATTCTCAAGAAATTAATTTACTTTACCTAATATTCTACCTCCAAACACTTAAGGGCGTTTGGCTGAAATAATCGAAAAATTAAAAATTCGTAAGTGAGTGAACCAGTTCGACCATTATGGTATGTTGTGTTGCAAGGAATAATCGGTCGCAAATGTAAAAAACGAAACTTCGACGGCTGCGCGCGAGGATTATGGGTTTGATATGACATGGTAGCATTTCTTTCAGGCACAATAAAACTTTACCTTAGCTGGTTTAGCTAGGCATGCGTAATCGTTTTTAAAAATTCATACAATACTAGCTGACCCGACAGACGTTGTTTTGTCCAAATTTCAATACCTAATTTTTTTTGTGAATTTGTGAAAAGCTATTGGAAATGTGCAAACAAAGTAAAAATGAGGAATTTTAAATGGGAGATTAATTCTATCGGCAGTATTCTACACTGCTGAAATGCTGGAAATGTGTGATGTGCCTGGAATTGGGAGTTGGAACCATGCGGTTTTGTCTATGAACTGTCAAAGAAATGTCATCTCTATCCTACCCACACAGTTGCCACATTAATTTTCGTACATAGTTGCCAGATTTATCCACAATTATTTTGAATCACCCAATATTTACATTTCGATTTCGATTGCAAGATCGATGCTCAAGTAAACAATCCGATTGGTTTGATTCCCAATTTCACAATCAGCTGTCAAATAACATTTGTGCATGTAGGCAAATAAATTGGAATAGAAATAAAACAACTATGTACTACATTTGTTGGACAGATCGCGAAACAACACAAAAGTAAAAGCAAATGTAATTTTATTTTAATTTACTGGTTGCGTTTTTCAAGGTTTTCCTTCAAATCTTCCAGATTTTTTTTTCAATTGAAAACAAAAAGCAAGCAAATATTTTATGTAGCTCCTATTGTCAGTTATGATCGAGAGGGCATACAAAAATTATAATTTTTGAAATTTGTCCGAATTTTCCGACTTTCCTTTTAATTGTCCCGATTTTTTTTCCGAAAACTTATCCAAAACCCTAACAAACAAAACCAAAAAAGAATTACGCATAGCCATCGTTCGAATCCTGAGTTATGGTCTTGAGTTCATACAAAGCACTTTCAGTTTTCCCCGAATTATTTTAATTTAGTTTTTCCAGATTTTTCTCCAAATCTTCCAAATTTTTTTTTCTATTGAAAACATTCAATTGAGTTATTTCCATCCCGGGGCATATCGAACGAAAAAAAAGAATTAATCAAATATGTCGTTCCTATCATCAGTTATGATCGAGAATGCATACAAAAATTATAATTTTTGCAGTTTGCCCGAATTTTTCGACTTTCCTTTGTAATTGTCCCGATTTTTTTTTGCTGAAAACTTTTTCAGGACTATAACGAACAAAACAAAAAAAGAATTATGTATATCCATCACAAAACAGGACTTTCAGTTTTTTCCGAATTTTCCAATTTTCCGGGCAACTTTTCCAATTTTTTTTTGCTTTTTAAGCCACCCCTGTATTAAAGCGAACAAAAGAAAAAAATAAATATTCAAATCGGTCAAGCCGTTTTTGAGTTTTAGCGAGACTAACGAACGGCGATTCATTTTTATATACAGTGAGTTTTTTTTAAGACTCGCCATAGGGTTTTACATGCTAATTTTTCAACCCCTGTTAACTTTTATTTTTGTGAAAATTACAAAGCCTAGCGCTGTTTTTAGATTAAACAATAATATTATCTAGTCATTTATTTCATTTCGTGATACTTAAATGGTTGTAATAGACAATTTACAAACAAAATGTTATTGGCAAAAATCCACAAAATTACTTTAATAAGGATAGATTCATTGTTTATGTAATAACAAGGTTCTTTACTTCAATAAAAATTAAATGAAATGTTCAAAATCGCCTCCATAGGCAGTTAAGCAATTACACAATCAATTACATATCAAAATTACAAATGTCAGGTGAAATTTTAGCCTACTGAAAATTTAAAATTGAACCAAACGGAATTCACAAAACGTCTTTTTGCTAACTTATTCCTTGCTTCTGGTTATTGAATTGAAATTGCTTCAATACATTATCATATCCCACAACTTTACTACAAAACTGGGTTCAATATTTTCATGAGGACAAAAGTTAACAGGGGGTATATGTTTTACCATGCAATTCCCTATGGCAACAGTTAAAAAAAATGCACTGTATAGATAAGTACACTGGCGCACCCGAGGGAGATCCGAGCTACGGTTGGTCGAACGCGGACCACCCGTCGGACACAGTAACCCCAGTTCACACGTCAACAACCCTTGCGAGTGTGACAGGGGTACGTCTTGTGAAGAGTCGTGACTTAGCCGGCTGACTCGCGAGGAGTTAACCTTTCTAAATAACCGACAGCGAAGTCGCGAAAACCTGCTGGACACCTGGCGCACCCCGCAGTTTTAACGCCTTCTCCCAGGGACAGGCGTCACCTGGGAGTGACCAGTCTTCATACCATTATCGTGGGAACAACTATGAGAGAATTAAATGAAGAAAAAGACAGGAAGGAAGATAAGGATTTGGAAGATAAAAAAACTGAAAATCGGCCACAGGAACGGACAGAGGAAGAAGAAGAAAAACGGGAGCAGCATGCGGAAAAAAAAACACATGAAAGCAAAATGGTTATTAGCACTTGAAGTGGAAAAAGCTCGAGGAAGGAACCTGAGCAGAAGGCTGTCCTTGAATGTAGGTCCGAGCAGAATAGGCGGAATCCACTCTATGCCTAATTCTCCAGGGCTTGTCATCACCGGGGCATAACACGGGATGCATAAATCTTAAGTGGAACGACATAGCGGGTAAGTCGAAATTCAAGGCGGGGGAGTACAGTAGCGCTACTAGACAAATAGGAAAGGAGGACGAACGAGCCTGACAGAGGTTGAGAGCTGCAAAAATTGAGAGCACAATTAGATTCGCACGCGGCGCTCGAAGCCTGGGAGCTAGACAGCCTGAAGGAACATTCCTGAAGACGAGAGTGCGAAGGAAGAATACTGACAGGGCTCTGGACTCGACTAGCCCGGCGGTGGCTGTCGACGTTAAGAATAAGACGGAGGGTGGGTGCACGAGGAAAGCGTACGCTGTCAACCCGGAACTCCGGGAGGTCGTAGAGCGGGGGATAAAGACTGGACAGCTCTTATGTGCAACAATTAGCAGTTCTGTCGAGGCGGAAGGCGGCACGGAGCGGCGTATATACATCGTTGAATGTCAAACTCCAAAGGCCGAGGAGGAAGGTCGTCGCCGTGACGGTTCCAGGCGGACGCAAGGTGAACTGGTGGAAAACCTTGGAGTGGGCCCTGAGGCGAAGCGTGACGGAGGTGCACTTATTTGTGGACGAGGAAACTAATGAGAACAAAGAAGGGACAAGAGGTGCGTTGGTCATCAAAGCTGCAAATCAGGAGAGCGCAACGGGGGTGCTGCAGCTCATACGGAGAAACATTAACCCGTAGAAGGTCGGCGTTAAAGTGAAAGGCCTGGCAGGGGAGATAAAGATTGAGATCCACGAGGTCAAAAAGGATGCCGTATTTCCTTTAAGAAAGCGACGGATGTCCACTCAAAGGGCAGTGCCGAAATAGGACGAAGGCGGAGATTCTCGAGGCGATCACGGCGGAGGCGAGCATTGACTTCACAGAGATAGAAATGAAGATAAAAAAAGCCCAAGCAAGGGAACAAGAGTACGCGATGCTCACTGTTAACCACACCACAGCGCACGCCCTCGAGAAGAAGGAGAGGCTTCGGGTGGGCTGGACGCAGTACCGGACGAGGGCGCTGGAGAGACCGGTGAAGTGCTTCCGCTGCCAGGAATTCGGGCACATAGCGGCGAACTGTAAGAGTGCCGAGAAGCGTAAGGACCGAACCACTCTGCGAGAGACTGCCCAGAGGAAGCGCCAAGGTGCTACTGGTGCGGGGAACCAGGCCACCTGGCCAGAACCACGAGGTGCAGGAAGTACAAAGCAGCGGTGAAGCAGAGGAGGCGGCAGGATCAAGGGAAGAAGGCCAAAGTGTGTCACAGGTTCCTGCAGAGGGGAAAGGAGACCCTCCAAAAAACAGGATTAAGAACCGTAGAAGACGTCGTCAAGGAATTGGGATGTTTCTTGATTGAGGGTACCTATCGTATACGACGAAGACGAACGGCGGGATAGAAGGATAGATTGATAGAACGGCGCGGAGGGACTATTAAATCAGGGATTACTAACGCCAGTTCTCATAGAATCGTAGGAAAAGAACCCTTCTGAACCTTTTCCTGAAATTGTCATTTCATGACAGTTCGTTCAAAAGAATTATAGTGACTATTCAATTCACTTGTCATTTTTCAAATATTAAACAATAAAATAGCAGATATTTATTTTTGTAGCCTACGAGTAGCAACAGCAAATTCCAGCGACTATAATCATTCATTACTTTATAAACCAATAAGAATCTTTTATTTTCTTTAGTTACCATGTATTACAGCGGTTATTGTAGTAACCAGGGCGATTTCGAATATACGAACCTTTGTATATTCGAATATACCAACCTTTGTATTTTCGCTCGCCGCCTTAACTTACAAAATTTTTTGCGCTAACCGTCACATTAACGTCACATTAAATCGCTCTGCTACTGAATGCGCCCAGTCGGTTTCGGGAACCTGTTTATTTGTTTATTTATTTATTTTATTCATGATATTGTCTACCCGTATACAACTCGAGGATGGAAAATTCTCGATTACTCGACGTGTTGCCGGAAACACCACTCGATCTACGATCTCGTGATGTTTCCGGGCAACACGTCTCGTATAATCGAGAATTTTCAATCCTATATTTGTATAATATATGAGAATTTAACTCATACAGTAAAAATCCCATAAGCAGCGGTGTTTTTGTCAATATGACAGCGAAAAAAGTTTGCCCTAACTTTTCCAGCGACAAAACGGAACCTAACTTTTGAAAGCGTCTGATTCTAGTAGGTCTGCATCATCGTACTTTTCCGTATTCATTAAATTGTCTTACCGAATTACACTCAAGGTTTTTTGTTTGGGTCGAAGTAAACTTGAGATTTATAATTCGAGTTTTGTTGCCTGCAATTAAACTCAAAAAACTGCCAGAAAAAATTACTCGTCCTACGGACTCGTAATTTTTTCAAAGGCTTTTTTTTTTCGTTAAATTGCCAGGCCACAAAATTCTCATTGAAATGTCAAGTTTACTTCGACAAAAAAAAGCTCTCGTGTAATTATAAGTGAATATATTCCACTAGTGGAAATATAACTGGGTATTCCACTAGTGGTTGCAGTAAATATTTTAGACTTTTTCTTCTAACAAAAATTTTGAGTTGAATTTGGTCATTTTTATTCTGGTTAGGCCCGAGAGCTTTAGCTCGAGGGTTTAACCTCTGAATAAAAATGAAAAAATGCCCAAATTCAACGAGTAAAATTGTCTAAAGCAAAAATGTTTGAGTGAAAATTGGGAAATTTATCAGATTTAAAAAATTAGGTCGCGTAATTTTTGGCAAGATTGTACCACACATCGACTGTCAGCAGAAGTCTCCAAGTATTTAAAAATTGTAGCTAACTGAAGAAAAGCCATCCTGTAACTGAAACATCAACATATAGTATGTTTTCCACTTTTTAAAAGACTTTCAATGTTTTGAAAACAAAATATTTAATGCACCTAACCTATCTTTACGCCTCTATTTATTTTACGCCTGTTTTACGAAATTACATCATAATCTTTGATGCCTACATTAAAAAATGTTACTTTAAGGAATACACTTATAGTGGAACCAGAAATATAGTGATTTTATGAGGGATGGAGTACATTAACTTGAGAGGATCAGTTATGGCAGGGCAATAAACTTCTGGCACTCGTCGCGCGACTCGGCTTTACCTACCTTTGTCTCCGATGGTCCATTTTCAGACGGCTCAAAAACATCTGTCATAGAGGATTTATAACTCCCTTCAAGTTGGTAATAAAAGTGACCCTAAAATTGTAATAGTATTTTACAGTAGAAGTCCGTTAGGATAGCCTTTACTGCCGAGCCAGAAATTTTGTGAGACGAGCTCGCAGAGCGAGTCGAATAATACTGGCGAGGCTGTAAAGGCCCTAACGGACGTGTATTGTACAATAGTTTTTGTAATATCTCTACGATTCGTTCAAAATTATCTTTTTGAAACACATTTTTTTCAACGCCATCGAAAAAACCGAATGATTGATAAGTGTGCGGAGGACGTCGTCATGTCAACCGGTGTTTGTGAAAAAAATTGTTTCAATGTTGTTTGTCAGATTTGTTCAACGCTTAACTTTCCGTTGAAAATAAGTGACTGAAATCAATAAAAAATCGCAATCAAGATATTCCCGATGTCCGGAAGTGAGGTCATCGTTATTGCCTGCAAAATCGCGCTTGTGTTAGTGAAGCATCATCTTCAATCTTGTCTCCATTTGCTGCTGTTTGTCAGATTCTCAGATTTATTCAAGACTTAACTTTCCGTTGAAAATAAACGACTGAAATGAATAAAAAATCGCGATCAAGATATTCCCGATGTCCGGATGGCCGCAGAGCAAGTGAAGTCATCGTTATTCCCTACAAAATCGCGCTTGTGTTGGTGTTAAAATTCTGAAGCATCATCTTCGATCTCGTCTACATCTGCTAGTGGCATACGGATTTCGATTAATTCAAGGTGTGTCCCATAACATTAAACATTAATTATTGTACCAATTGTAAAAAAAGTTGAAAAATAAAGTTTTGATTTACGTTGCTATAGTTATTTAGTCATTTATAACGGCCGCTCCCGCTCATAACGGACACCTATAACGGACTCCGGCCGTTATGAGGTTGTTTACATGGTGACAAACAGTCCGGAAAGCCACCTTTAACAACTAGATATTACAAAAAAGAAATTATCGACCAGAGTCCATAAAATCACTGGTTCCACTATACCTTACTGAAAAACACACAATTAACAAATAAAAGAGTTTTGGACACAAAAATTAACACGTAAACAAATGGAAAATCTCACGAGGAGGATTTTCGAACAGCTGATTGTCAGAACAGCAGCGCCCTCGCAGTAGTCGAAATCGCGAATAGTCTGTTGAATAACATTCGTAGTCAAAGATAGTAGAATATTTTTATGGTGGTATCACTCATGGTCATTACGCTTGCGGACGCCATTCGTGCTGCGCACTCATGATGTTCATAGAGCGAATGACCATTCGTGATATCACCACAAAAATATTCGACAATCTTTGACTACTCGTTGAATTATAACTGACAATCTAACCAAATTTTGAAATGACATTAACGACCAGAATCTTTTGCTCGCGGCAGTATATCACAATTTGAAATAAGAAAATTGAATGTCGCCCAAAATTCACTTTTTAAAACAAAATATACCGGGTGTAGAATTGGTTTACGAGACATAGGATTTTACATGTAAAAATAAAGAGTTTCAATTATTGGCTCCCCTAATCATTTTACGGCAAAATAGTTAAAATAAAAGTTGGAGAGAATTAAAATTAATGTCTAATTTCAGTCTTATTTTTTTCTAACATCTTGTGGTACTAAAAGAAAATGAAGAAAGGAGTTGACACAAAAACAGTAAAAAATACTACTAAGCATGAAATTGTATTTCTTTCTTTAAATGTTATTATGGAGAATCTTTTTTAAGGAACTTCCAAGCAACATTTGCTTCAGGTTTCCCAGACCGATCAATTCCTGCCACAGAAACAATTGGAAGAATTGTAGAGAAGTTTGAGCATTTAATGGAAGATACCTTTTCATTCATCCTGTAGTCCTGTACGACTTCATTTGAAGGGCAAATTAAAAGACAATTAAATAATAGAGAAACCATCCGACAAATACATAGTATTTTAAAAGTCAAATTTCATGGCTAGTGCTACTTTTTAGTATTTTTGTGTTAACTCCTTTCTTGCCTTTCTTTCAGTACCACAAGATGTTAGAAAAAAAGTAAGACTGAAATTAGACATTAATTTTAATTCTCTCCAACTTTCATTTTAACTATTTTGCCGTAAAATTATTAGGGGAGCCAATAATTGAACTCTTTATTTTTACATGTAAAATCCTATGTCTCGTAGACCAATTCTACACCCGGTATATGACAATTTATAGTCATTTAGAAGCTATTTTATTTGATACTTTATTTATTGAAATTGGAAAATAAATAAAGGTGGTACAGCGTTTTGGACATTTTAAAAATCACCCTGTATATGACTATTTAATTAATCTGTCCCTTAATGTTCATCTACCAATAAAACAAAATTTATTTTAGTGATTTCCATGGTTAAAAAAGAATTGCAACGGATCGTATCATATTATCAACTTTTTCCCTTAGAAAGTTTCGACCAATCATATTAAAGCATATTACAGAAATTCTTTTACTCTGTTAAAATATTGTGCAAAATGCTTTCGCTTTTCCATTATCTGTAATTTTAAATTTTTCTCTCAGATCTGGTGTGTATCCTTCAACTTGCCCTGTTCATAAAGAAAAAATAATGAAACTTAACTACCCATAACTTTAATTTGTAACTCTTTCAAAGTCTTCGAAATTTTATTACATGGTATAGTGGTCCCAGAACTGCAGCGATTTTATGGCAGGGCAATAGTAATTATTACGTCTGTTGAGATGCCAACAAGCGACTTAAGCAGACCCCTGTCAATCACTTTCGTTCTGTACCTATCAGTTTACAGGGACGATTAGGGGGTTGTATCTGCGGTTTAAACCTGTTGTCGGTGTCGTTAACGTTTATATAACGCTCTGGTACTAGTACCACTATACCATCTCTAGTCATGTTCGACGATGCATCTCTCCACTGCAGCACAATTTCCTCAATCGTACAGGGTTATTATAAATGTTTGTAGTCGAAGCAAGCCATGCTCATGTTATGAGATTTTTGCCGCCTCACTGTGAACTGTCAATTTTTGCTACTGTCAGTGCCATTTTTTAGGTGAAAAGTGCGGTGATGAGAATTCTATTTATTTATTTCTAAATTAACGATTGAATCTAAGAATATATGAGTTGTTTTGCAACCAATTTAACTCCTGTGTGTGAACGGTGTACTTTCACTTATTCATCATCATCATTTTTTATATCGAGCGGCCACCATAAATTTTACATTCAGTTTTTACGTCAACTTGGACTACAATCGGTAATTGTTCACTTTAACTACTTCTGGAATTTTCGCGTTTTTTCTGGCTAGACAGCCTGAGGACGTCCTCCTACATCGTTTCCCACCAGTCAAACCTTGTGCAAATGAAAATTTTCCTTACCCTTCAGTTATACTAAGACTTGGCGCGACCTTGACGCGACCTTGAAACACAACAAGATAGAAAAAAAAAGGCATTTGCACAAGGTTTGAATGGTGGGACACGATCTAGGAGGACGCCCTGAGGCTGTCTAGCCAGAAAAAACGCGAAAATTCCAAAAGTAGTTAAAGTGAACAATTACCCTACAATCATTTATAATGACCCTGTAGGTCTGTCGAAATAAGTCTTTGCTGTTTCACACAGTTTGTGTCAGAATCATTTGATGCTGGACAGACTGGACTACTTTTAGTTGCTTAATAAATGAAACATTTATGGTCTACCGGATGCGCTGATAAAACTAGTTCTTACTTAATCGGCAGAACAGAGCTTGTTACTTCAGTTGAAATACAATTCATCTCTGAGGTTCTCCAAGCGCTCATTCTTGGATCTTTATTTTTCATTTTGTTTATAAATGACGTAATGCGTAATGACGTAAGCTTAAACCCTGATTCTGAATGTCTTTCTTTTATATGTTGACGACTTCAAACTTTTAAGAATATATCGACTTATGCAGACCACGTTACACTTCAGTCAGATTTTTTGAAAATGGAACTGTGGCTCAGTGCAATGTTCATAAAAAAAAATAATGGGAACATTTCTAGGACAATTCACGTCTTTAGACCTTACAACATACGTCAAGAGAATACTAAAATATGTCGCTAATTAATTAACGTAAAATCTAAACACTAAAGTTAAAAGAAACAAAAATATTAACTCTGTTAGTATTGCAGCAACCAACAATTCGTTATCATCTCTCGTATGAATCGTTGTTTTCTGATTTAATTTTATTTAAATACTTAATTTGATATGTTTATGTATTGAGTAAAATCGAATATGCAAACCTGCCCTGGCACTTAATCTACATACACTGCGTTTTTTATTTCGCTGAACATACAATGTTCAGTTCTAAAATTGACAAGTCAATTCATTTGAAATAAAGTCCATTCACGTTGGATTTTCCTCTCAAGGTCAAATAATTTAATTTTTTGGCTCTGTAATTATGTTTTGCAAATAGTGACATGCAGCTAACCAACATAATGCGATTTAGCAATGCTCAATCCAACCTGTACGGTGTTTACCTGCATGTCACTATTTACAAAACATAATTACAGAGCCAAAAAATTTAATGATTTGACCTTGAGAGAAAAATCCAACGTGAATGGACTTTAAGCAACCAAACTTACAGATCCATGAATCATATATTCAGTAAAATAAAAAAACTCACGTTATATATCACATGTTATTATAAAAGAATTTGCGCGGATTTTTTTTTATTCTAACAAATTTTGAAATTCATCGTAACCAGCAGAAGACGCTAGTTGCGTTACCATTCATGATGTATTTTACATAATGAAGTTTTCATGTGGAGTTAAAATAATACTACTTTAATACGTCTTAATAGTTATGATTTTAATAAAATTGGCCATGATGGAAATAATCCTCCTTTACAGCAAACTGTAGATAAGGTACTACTATTTTACACAATGTACCATTGGATGGCGCTAGATGGTATACGTTAGGCTTTGTACGTTAGCATAGGCGCGGTTGTATCGGGTGTTTTTTAAAATTTCACCTCATAGTAGGCGTAGAAAAGTCGATTGTGAACGCATCACTCGTGTAAAACGTAACATTTAAACAGCTGATCTGTGATCCGTAACCTGTATAGTGCGTTCACAATCGACTCTTCAACGCCTACTATGAGGTGAATTAAAAAAAAAACAGCAGATATAGAGCTTAGTTAACATCCTGTCAGCTTACAAGGCGTCAAGTCGGAAATCCGCCCATTTGATTGGCTGTTTCAAATCCAATGTTGAATATCCCCCAATCAGATCACTTGACATTAGGTAGGTAAGTATGTTAACTTTAACAACGAACTTGACACTTAACTTCCTTCTGCACACATCCTCACCGTACCCATCCCGAATCTTCCTGTCAGTGTGGCTGAAAAGGCTCTGGAAAGCAGTCCGTCTTCCCTCGGGGGGCAATGAAAAATGTATCCTTTCTTGACATCGTTTTATACAACCGGGCCTATGTACGTTAGTTTGCTCTTTTTAGCAGCGAAAAAAACAATATTACACGAATGCACGTTGTAAATATTATACAATAACAATTGCAACAATAATAATGATCAGTTTTCTCGCATTTAGGAGTAAACTTTCGGGTGAAATCAAATCTGAATTTTAATTTATGGGGAAAATGGATAATGTCTATGCTTTTGAGGCATAAGTATTTAGGAAATAGGTAACACTTACAATCAAGCCACAAAAAGAAGTGAAAATTTGACACATCAATCTTAGGGGTACAAGACATCACGTGTACGTACAGAAAGAAAGTACTGTTTGGAACAGATAAGAAAAAAATTAATCTTTTTTACTTTTTTAATTCGATAGCAATCAAATTTGAATGTGCCAACCTGAAAGTTTTTATTTAAATTTTGGTTTAGTTAAATTGTCACGATTTATTTGTTCCATTAGAAAATTACAAAAAAAACTAGATTCTCTCTCTCTCGCAATGTTCTTTCACTCCCAATGGAGTAAGAAGGTATAGGGCGCTTTCGCGTTTCTTCGCCAATGATTAGTTTGGTTGAGTTGCTAACCTCACGTACCCTCTATCCAAGGGCGTAACAATGATTTTTTGCTGGGGTGGGCCAGATTTTAAACCACAGACAGATGATACATAGATATTGCAGATGTATCTTGTTTTTAATGTGTTTTACTTTTATTCTGGGGTGGGCCAGAAGGATTCTGGGGTGGGCCGGGCCCACCTGGCCCCCCCCTTTGCTACGCCCTTGCCTCTATCCCTCTATCCTTTGCAGATTTTGGTAAATGTGTCCTACCACCATTCTTCTCTATTCTTCGCTACCGTCTTTATATCCGTCCAATTCAAGCCGATTTCCTCGTGTTCTCTTGTTACGCTTCGTCTCCAGCTGTTGAAGGGTTTGTCCCTTTTGCTTTTTCTTATCGACTGGTGCTTATCTTACAATGTTTTGATTTCCCTTTCTCAATGTATGTCCAATCCAGTTCCATTTCCTTCATTTTACTACGGTTTGTACTGGTTCTTGCTTTGTTTTGTTCCACAATTCGATGTTGCTAATTTTGTCTGGCCAGTGTATCTTTAGTATTTCCCCTTTAATGACTTGTTTATGACGGTTAGCAATTTCTGCATTGTTTTTTTTGCCAACTTTCCAGTTTTCAGCACCGTATAGCAATACGCTTTTAATTTTGACCTTTGTGTCTGCTGAGACTACATTTGTTTTTCATATGTCTCATTGTCTCCAAGTTGGTTGAACGCCTGTTGTGCGTTAATCGTTGTTAGCATATTTGCCTTGCTTCCCCCACTCTTTTCTATTACTACTCATAAATAATTCATTCTTTGGACCTCTTCGATGTCGACATTCCCTATCTTGATTTGACTTTGTTCCATGTTTTGATCTCGGCTATCACCTCGATAAAAAATCCCATGCCTAATACGGAAAAAAGTACATTTCCTAATTTATTGCACAAATAGCTATTCCGTCTGTACTTCTGGATCATGTTTCTTTGTCCTATGTTCTCCTGCCCTTACTACTAAACATGAGGTAACTGCTTAAGTTTGTTTCAAAAATATTAATTAAGTAAAAAAATTGAAAACATATATTTATTTAACAATTACAAAACTGGTATCAACAAAATTGCCTTCAAAGTCTTCATCGAGCGTTAAAGCCATTCTTTCTTTTCTTTCTTTTTGCAATAATTTTCACAAAACTTCTGAAAGTATCTTTGTTGTTTATCACAACACCATGACAATGTAGGTATAAATTGCCCTACCGCCTTTCATTACAAAATATCATCTCTTTATAAACATAAATAGCAATTAAAAAATGGCATTTAAAGACTGAAGGTGGAAATAAAAGTTTCTATGCGATTCGCTTCGCAATTAATCTTTACTGGGCTCACTGGATTATGGGGACTCGCTCCTTCGTCGCTCGTCCCACAAACCTTCCAGCTCGCCCGTAAAGATTAATTTACTAAGCTCGTCACATAAATAACTATTGACGATCTTCACATAACAGCTATAGTTGATGGAACCCTAGATTCATATCGGCCTGAGTTATTCTTGACCAAAATGATCATTAAATTAGTAAAATACTAATCCAATAATAACTAAAATAAACTTTGAACACATAAATTATTACAAATAAACGTAAACGAGTTATTACATGATTATGATTACAATAATGGATAGTAAAAAATATAGCGTCGATTAAATTCACATGTCATTAATTCTTCCCCGCAGAACTTCTATAAAGTCAGTGATCATTTCAGTACTGACTTGTAAAGAAATATTATGTCGTTGTCGATTACAGTTAGTTTTTTATTGTTTTATTCTGCCGACATTTTGTCAGTAGTTTATGGTAAGGAACTTACATTTTCGAATTTTTGTGCTAACTTGACGATAACAATAATTATGTAACTGTTGCTTGTGTTGTAGGAAATCTAGGTTTTGGTGACTTTCAACCCATGAAAACTCAATTGAATCAACCTAAACCTTTTGAAGAAGATCCAGGTTATGGTAACTACCTGCAATTACAACGATTCTGGGATAAACCTAAACCTGCTATTGTTCCACCTCGGGTCCTATGGTTTCCATCGACTAACTCAAATTTAGAAGACCCAACACAGGAAGACAGATTTTTCAACCAACATACTTTAACAACTTCACATAGTTCTCAAACACAAGAAGCAGAGTTTAAACCATACATTGTGAAGGAATCAAAATCACCTGATCAAGAACAATCCAAAGAAGAAACACTAGTAAGGACGAGATTTCTTCCAATAGTGGATAAACTGTTTGATAGTGTTTCTACCAAGTTTACTGCACCAAACTCAGAAGTTGATATGTTTAGTAGTAACTTGGAAACTCCGATGATTCTAACAAACCTTGCTTCATTAGGTAAATTCATGTTGTTTAAAATGCAAGATTTGTTAACCAACTTTAATCCGGGGTTATTTTTGAACATTTTATGGCAAATTTTATCAGCCATAAATTCAATTTTGTTTACAAATTCTTAGATTAATCAATGAACAGCAAAATATTTCATCCTTCAGGTTTGATTTGAACTATCGCTTAGTGTAAAAATGCTGACAAATGTGTAAGACAAGTTACTTTCTATAAAATAAATGGGTTGCAAACGTGTAATACTTTATTTTAAAATATTCTTGAAGCAAATAATTATAAAAATTGGCTTTTCCAAATTAAAACAAACTGCAAAAACGACAAAACTATAGAACTCCCCCAAAACACACAACCACCGCATCGGTAACCTCCCCGATGGTGCATTTAAATAGGTCAACCTCCTCCGCAAGCGAATTCCCCATACGAAACATTCTGACCATTGGTGACCCTGCTATAGTACCTACCTACATATTTGTTTTCGCGAGCGGCATTAGGAAATTGGAATTGTCTCTCGAATTCAGTCTGGGCACACGAAGCGAGACTCTTTCCAATAGCTCGGGACAGTCGACTTCGCCAATAATTAATTTGCAGAGAAATTTCGTGTCAGCAATGTTTCAGCAGGGAGACCAAGCAGAGTTGCCTAAGCAACCCTGCCTACTCCGAACCCCCAGGCGGAAAATGTTCCTCAACCACATACAGAAAAGATGCTTCAGGAACCGCCTTTATACCGGGTGTCCCAACGGTTTGGCAAAGTAGATTTACTAAGTTAATATAAGTTCTTTGAAAAATGTTATTATTTCATGTTATACATACAAGTTATGAGCACGGTTTAAAAATATTTTAGATTATACAGGGTGTTTGGTGTATCGGTGGCAACACAAACTTATATTTTTTTAAATGGAACACCAAGTATTTTTTTGCGGTTTTTGGAAAGCTCTCGTCAAAACAAAGAGGAAGATGCCACATTTGATGGGTCTAACTTCTACTGTTAGTCAACTATTCGCTCTTTTGTGTCCGGACAAACCAAACTTTAAAAATTTGTAAAAAATTATAACAGATGATAATTATTTAGATTAGGTTTTTTAGAACATTGTAAATATCGTCAATTTTATTGCCTTGTTGAAAAACATTAAGATTTTGACTTAATTACGTAGAGAGCGCTTCAAACGCAAACTCTTTATTTAGTCATTTTTTTTTAATGGAACCCCCTGTATTTCGATATACCGTTGGATAGCTCTTTCAATGAGCGTTCAAAAGATATAAGATGTTTGGCATCTAAAATAAATAGTTTATCCACAAATTTGGATAACTTGTTTATTGTGTTTTTTTTTCTGGAAAGTGTACAACCGCCACTGTTCTTTTTATTTCTTTTTTTTTAAGTTAATCAAAGGTTAAATTTATTCTCTTTTGAATTATTGTGTAAATCTATAGTAATATTAAACTCGATGAAATGTATTTTTTTGGTTCAGTTAAATTAAAGAAAAATCTGAAATATTTGATATTTTAAATGAAATTTGTGGATAAACTATTTATTTTACATGCCAAACACCTTATATCTTTTAAACGTTCATTGAAACAGCTATCCAACGGTATATCGAAATACAAGGTGTTCCATTTAAAAAAATTGACTAAATAAAGAGTTTGCGTTTGAAGCGCCCTCTACGTAATTAAGTAAAAATCTTAATGTTTTTCAACAAGGCAATAAAATTGACGATATTTACAATGTTCTAAAAAAACCTATTCTAAATAATTATCACCTATTATATTTTTTACAAATTTTCAAAATTTGGTTTGTCCGGACACAAAAGAACGAATAGTTTACTAACAGTAGAAGTTAGACCCATCAAATGTGACATCTTCCTCTTTGTTTTGACGAGAGCTTTCCAAAAACGCAAAAAAATACTGGGTGTTCCATTTAAAAAAATATAAGTTTGTGTTGCCACCGATACACCAAACACCTGTATAATCTAAAATATTTTTAAACCGTGTTCATAACTTGTATGTATAACATGAAATAATAACATTTTTCAAAGAACTTATATTAACTTAGTAAATCTACTTTGCCAAACCCTTGGGACACCAGGTATATGTTTCCATAAAGAAAAAAAGTCCTATCTCAAGCGATTGAGAAAAGACCAATCCGAGTTGAGCACCATCAAAATAGAATTACCGCAATTTTGCGTTGCCGGGGATTCGAATTTTGAATTTTATCAGATTTTTAGTAGTACATACTTGAGGACGAGCTCAGGGATTGGTGAAATTGAAAACTTTATAAAATAATTCTTTATTTTGCCCTACGGGCTTTCGGATTCCTAGTTACAGTATAAACATATACACATAAACATAACTAAACCAAAAATATCAATTCCAAAATGTTCCAAAAATAACCTTAATTCCTATCCCCACTCCTTTCCTTCTCTATCCTTTTCCTCCTCTTCCATATCTCTTTCATCCATCTTATCTCCTTTCCGTCTTCATTCTGCATTTCTCCCCGTTTCTTTTCCTCCCTCTCTATCATTTCGCTACATCCATCCCACATGTGCTCGATTGTCTCTCTCTCCTCATAACACATTCTGCACCTTTCCTCTCCTTCCACCCTATACCTGTTTTCTCTCTCGTCGTTCCCACATCTGAATCTCGCCGCCACTTTTCTTTCTCTTGCATTCTTTCTCCCCAGGTTCTCCGGAATTTCCTTTGTCATACACCTCTCATACTCCCTGTCGTATTTGGATTTTTTGATTCTTTCAATTCTTTCTTGCTTGTCTGTGTCTTTGTCTCTTTGACTCAGGTCTACATTCATCCATCTTCTTTTTGAAAGCCTTATGTGAGCTACAGGAAAATTTATTTTGGTCATCTTGGAGTCTCTTTTGCTGTCGGCACATGTCTATTTTCTATGGCAGTTGTGGGACAGGCTGTACATAATATAATCTCTCTATAATTTTACCTTGTCGAAAATGTCTATATGATTTCAAATCACCAAACCAAAATACTTTTTTTTCATGTTAGATAAATATTTCTTAGCTTTGCCTTGACTTTACAACATTAAAAAGAAATGGTTATTAGCGAAGTCTTCTGGTATCAGAACGTGTTTATAAAAGATTAATTTTTCTTACACTGAAACATGCTGAAACAGCATAACTGAATTATCCAAGTTAAAATAAATAGAACCTTGATATCAAATAATAAATAATATATTGTCTACCGATCAAGAAGGCAATAAATACATTTTTACTCTTTTTATTTCTTTGATGAAAGTGTTTAATGTTTTCACCAGGCTAGGTTTAGAAAGAAAGGCTAAAATAGTGAATTATATCATTAAGAGTAGAAGTGAGTCTTTTTGTGCTAAGCCTAAAGACTGAAGACGGCGGCAACTAGGCGAAGCACAAAAAGACCTTCTACTCTTAATGATATAATCTCCTATTAAAATAATTTTAAAATTTGTTTCTCCTAAAAGATCTTAATGTTTCGCTAAATGGACAATCTGAGACTCTACGATACCTTCTAAAAAATATTTCTAAAATGTTATATTTACCTCATGTAACCCAACGTATTATTACAGTTTATTAATAAAAAACTAGCACTAGAATTTATTTATTTTCGGATGAGATTGTCTACAGCAGAGAAGTAAAAACACAAATGGATTTTTCAACTGATTATTTCTTCGTGTGGTGGAAATGATACCCTGAAAAGAACAAAAAATTAAAACGAAAATTTGTGAAAAATTGTAAAAGCGGTGAATTATAAAAAACAAGTATACAGTATGAAAATGTGTAAAATATAAAAACAAAACATTGTTTATTTTACTTAATATAAACTTTGTGGTTATCTGTTAAATTTGTCATTTTGGAATCTGTTAATCATCGATGGGACTACACACTAATAAAAAGCATTCACACAAATGACATAAACAAAATTAATTACCACATTTTTACAACGCAAATTCAATTCAACGCCTCATTAACTATACACTGTACCGCATAACAATAAAATTTTAGGATCGCATCTAATTGTTTGTTATGGCAGTGATAAATTAAATTTAAAAGAGCATTTATATATTCTCCAATTTTCTATTACACATTGTTAGTCACAGTTCTAAGAATTATCTTTATACGCTTATACGAAAGAAATTAAAAACGCCGTTGTGACAATAGTTGTTTTGGTTTTGTTTAATAACATTTAGTTTACGCTATTTTCTCTGAATTAATTTTAGCTTTTTTTTAGTGTTCTAATTTAACGTTAATTTTCTTCTGTAATCAAAATGTTTGAAACAGGCTATGCTTGACAACCAATACAAATATGTTAATGATATTAATAAACAAATAAATGATTGAAATAAATAAAAACATAAAGAACAGAGCAGGCAGAAAATAAGTTTAAAATTAAATGAGCCTGCATTATCTGCACTGCTTTATAATGAATAGACTTCCTTCAGTCTAAATTAAAAAGCGCCTTTTTCTCCAAATAACAATAAACTATATAATATTTTTAAATACATCGATACTGTTTTAGTAGGTATTGTCTGTTAATGACAAGTTCAATTATTGAAGTTTATTATTACAATTTTTTTTTACTTTTTTTTTTAATTTTCAACATGTACCTACACTGTTTGTATACTTTGGTATTGTAGTAAGACACGTAATAATTAGCATGATAAATACCAGTTAAGGTGGTTAACTTGATTAATTATCTGATGGTTAAACCGGTGGAAAAGCCAAATTATCTAAAAAAAATTAACCGGTGAACCTATTGAATGAGAGAATGTAAGTACTTAAAATCCACATTTCAGAGTTTAACAAATTATTCTTATTAAAATTAAATTGAGTAATAAATGATTAACCAAGTTAAGTATCAGAAATGGTTTAAGCATCAATTAATTAATTAGTTAAACCATACAACGCTAAATTTAACTGGCCAAATGGGTTAGCCGATTAATTTTCTTGGCTGGTTTGGCTTTGTAGCCCATTTAACCACTAGCTCCTTAACCAATTGTTCCCTTTAATTTATTACTGATAATAATTGCCGTTGTTATACCATTTTGATAGTGTTGGCAAATTTAAAGCAAGTGCAGTACCATAGTGTATGGGAGAATGTTTAAGACAACCAAATTTTCCAAATTCACAAATTCCATTATGAATAGTAAATTGCAAGAATATTTAGAATTAGTTTAAATTTGGTCAAACACTCGGTCAAACATGAAGCTAGCCAGTTATTTAACTTGTCGAGAATCAAATGATTTAAAATAAATAAATAAATACATAAATCAATAAATAAATTAGTGGTAAGTAGAATTTTATTTATTGGAATATAGTTGTGTTTTACGGTTCAGTACATAATAAACTTTCATTTAACCTAATTACTCAAACCTAGCCTATTCAACGAGTAAAAACGCACTATTGCTTTTTTTACAAATAAAATACAGAATTTTTGCAAATACAAATACAAATTTTTTACAAATACCAGCACTAGAGTCAAAAATGTGTTCGCATTTTACAATAAAGAAATAAATATATAAGAACATAACATTTTTGTTTTACAATACAAACATTTCCGATAATAATGCCGAATCTGGAAAAGTGCCCCGAATGCTTGCAGCGTTTCCACGTTAAATGGCAAGGGAAATTCTCTCAAAAAGGAATTTCTTTGATTTTGAATCGCCTGATTCCGCAATAAGTCGGTTTCCGATGACATGAATGAAATCGATGGCTTCTTTGCACCAAGGGCCTAAGGTTTCAAAGGCTAAACCTTTAAATACCTAATTTGATGAAATAATTCAACTATATTTGCTATGTTTGCGTTTGCAAGCCATTTCAGCGGCAAGACCTGAAACTTCAGAAGTTTTCAAAACGTAACTGTCTGCAAGTTTATCTACAATAGTAACGTCCCAAACTAAAGATTGACCTTTAATCCATGGTACCAAAGTCATCCCATCTGGGCGTTTTCCATCATCCCGAGACAGTCTGTTTGGTTCTGAAGTTGAGATTTTAATTTAAAATTTTACAATTAGATATTCGCCTAAATACCGTGCCCTAGCCGCCTTCATTTCGAGTGCGGTGAAAGCTCAGGAAGGAACACCGGAAACAAAGTTCGAAAAAAATCCTTGCAGTGCGAACTGTACCCAAAATGATTCCTTTGTGATATTATTAATCCGCGAACTAGGACAATGGCAATTGCGATTTTCCCAAACGCGACATCAGACCAAAAGAGTAAATTTGTTTAATTTCTACCGTAGGAACATGACGGGTCTCCTTTATCACTAATGGCTTTACATTTTTTTTCATCGCGAAAAGATCTATCTAGAAACCCAATGTTCTCGTTGAGGAGAAGAGGACTCCGAGGTCTTGTCCTTACCCAAACGGAGAGTTGATAAACGAGTCTATCGAAACATGAAAACCCGCAAAAACGCTTTAAAGAGAGGCACAAATGAAATAACCGAAAAACACTTTAAATACACAGAGCCGCACAAACATGTAAGATCACTAAAAGTGAAAACCAAGTGAAAGGAACAGTAACGTATTTACAATCAGAAAATTTGTTCAAAATGTCGGTCGTGATTCCTAATACATGCCTGTGCTCTTCAATGTAGATTGTCCTGAACCCTTGTAAAACTTGCCGTATCGTCCTGGATTCGTGCTATTCGTGCCTGGATGTTGTGGCTATAAAAATTCTGTTTCCTGTAAAACCCGCTTCATCGGTAAACAATTTCAATGTGAATGGGTGCACAAAACTCTTGCCGGCGAATGTAATCGTTTGGTTGCAATGGCTTGTACCTGCTGAACATGAAGGGGTGCAACCCTTGCTCTTTGAGAGTGCGACATACCACAAACTGAGAAACTTGAAATTCACGAGTTAACTGCCGGGTTTTCTTCCACAGTCTCTAGAATTTGGGGATCGAGGTGTAATACCCGCTCTTAGCCCCTGTCCACACTTCTCGGTCGAAAAGTACAATTTACCCGTAACCACTGTACAACAACCAGAAATGTTTGCGAATGCAAAACATCACACCCTAGAAACTTTTCGCGATACAAACTTTGTGCCTTTAAGACGACACCATCTGCACTTCCGTAACAATGTACCATATCGGTCATTTCACATTTCACTGTTGGTATAATTTTCCATGATAATGACACATTCAGATGCAAATGTCCAAGCAAGCAATAGCCGACGGTAGCACTGAAAGCAATTAATCTGCATGCGGTACTAGCATCTGAGATAATAAAACTTTTTATCTTACAGGTGGAGTTTTTGAGCTACCTTAGACCATTGTTTTCGGTGACAGAAGTCAAATTTTAATCACAAGTGAGATAAAGTACTCACTAGTGAGTTAATTTGACAGTTCCCATTTAACTTGACATAAATCACTCACAAGTGACAAAATTTGACAGCTGTCATTTTACTTGAATGAAACTGCATTTCTTGGATTTTTGCAATAGTTGCACCTGTAAGATAAAACGTCGTATATCACACGTGATCGAAATGCCATTATGAAACTCGTGAGAAGTGTCCCACTCGTGCGCAAGCGCACTCGACGGTCAAAATTCTCACTCTTGTATAGTGATGCATTTCTATCACTTATAATATAATATACTATTTTTGCATTACATTCGATAACTTTTTCATCTTACGAGTAGGCTATTCGTTCTAACGTGATATCAGTGGCCTACTCAACTTTTATGCATGGCATTTCTGCTCTCATGCCGATGTATAGCGCAATATTGAATACAAGTGATTTTCACAATTGATTTGAAGTTTCTAGGGTTTTAATATTGTGATGCATTTCGATTTCAGCCTGTATATTTTAGGTGATGTGGTTGCAAGAGAAAACTGTCAAAACGACACAATATCGTAACAACAAGGAAATATCTTGCATCCTAATAAAATTCTTGTCAAAGTCATTAATATCATCCAGGTGGTTGGTAAAGTCAAAGATTAAGGATTGGCAGGATACGTCACTCCGAGCGGTGCCTTTGATGTTTCCAGCCGTTCCTCAGTTACCTTGAATGCATAGGTTCTTTAAATTGGAATGCAATCGGGAAATTTGAATAGGGCAAAGACGCATGAGGACCAGTGGAAATACACTTTCACGTCATCATTCGATTTTCTTGCAGAAAAATTAATAAGGTTGTTTTACGTCAAAAATAAAACCCGATTTTATAAGAAAATATGAATATAATGTACTTATAATCAGTGGGTATCTATGTACCTACACTTCTATTTAAAAAAAAGCGTACAAGTAGTGAGCACAATTTTGACTAAATTGCCATATCGTAAACCTTTTAATTGTTGTTACTGAGTAACCTGTAACAATCGATGTATTCTTCAGAGATTTTAATATGTATTAATGTTTTACCTTATTTATTAGGCAAGTACATATTACCAATTATTACAAACACAATTCAAACTTTTATTCACAAATTTATGGAAAAAGGCAACTCTCAACAATCTAACAACAATTTAAAAATTTATAAAAAACAATGTTCACACATTTGACATACATACAAAATGTCAATTAATTTTATCCCAATTTACAGTAGTCCTCAATACGTGTACGCTTTTTTTTTTTAATACATGTACTTACATTTCACAGAGATCATTACAAATTCATCAAAATATTAAGTTTTCAATTTTTTTGTCGCTACTCAAATCAAAAATATTAAATTTCATTACATAAAATAATCTGAACCTTATAAATAATTTAACCGAGTAGTCTAATGGGAAATGTTTACATGGATGAACAAACTCAAGTGAAAACGGTAGTCTCACATAACAATTATTTTATTATTTTTTAAAACAATTTAACTGACCCAAACACGCTTCACTTCGTCAGCATAACGAACAGTTGTTTTTAAATTTTCACCAGTCAGTCGTATTAATTCGGCAGCGCAATCGGAGAAAATACCGAACCTCACTTTAAATTGGAATCTCGTGCATCTCACTCCACGAAAGCTGTCGCATCTTACCAATTCTTAATCTTTGGCAAAGTAGTAATAAATATTCAAGCAAGGTTGTATTTTGGGTTACTCCAAATACGTTATATTTAATAATATTTAATTTTCAGATCAATAGAAATGTAACTCTTTCTAGGGCTTGGTCGTCAGTTGTGCAATAGGCCACTCATAAGAGGATTTGTTGGCTAGGAATACCCCATAATTTTAAGCGTTCCTTCTTGTTTCACCCTCATTGACTGGAAATCGGGATTGGTATGGTCTAGGATCGGTTCGGAAGGATGGTGGTTGGTAATGCTAATGAGGAGTAGAAATACTGTCCCGGCACTCCACTATATGTGATATGATACGCTCAATATGTGTAGAATATTTGTAGCTACGCCATTTTGCATCCCAGCTCGGACCTCTTAAAATTTTTAACCAAATCGTAAAATGACCGGACCCTTATTCGCTATTATTATTTAACCAGATCATCTTTAATTGCATGAAAATTAAATTGAATCGCCGATTTGCAGTCTCCAGGTGATCACCGAAAGCCCATTCCTCATTATTTTGTATTTACTTGTTACCTGTTACAGAAGTTTTGTGAGTACCACTCAATTATTCGTTTGATCGAGTTCACGAGTTTCTAATTTTATCATTTCAGTTATGGCTTAAGTAGAAATGTTTTACATTGATCAATTGATCATTTACACCCAATTCGATAGATTTTGTTATCAAGAATTACGTTCAACTCTCTAAAGGCAGACAAGTCAGGTCGTCCCACACCCTGACAGATGCTACCCTGAATATAAGTTTAATTTAAGACGTAGGCGTCACTACATTTTCCACCCTGCTCGTTGGAATTTACCATTGCAATCTTTTTCGATTATGTGTTATTTAGGCAATCCTTTAAAATCGATTGAAAGACACTAATCATGCTCTAACTGAATTTGAGATATGCTTTAATCACAAATTTTGCTATACCGGAATGTAGCGCTCCGAAGACACGGCACATGGTTGGAGCCCCTCGTCATGATAGGGTTAGGGGGGAAGAAACTCCCTGGTGAGTGACTGCATTACCCTTGATTTGATGATTTGTGACCCCAATCGAGCAAACCCTGATACCCGAATCCAGACCTGTGCTTTGCCCTTTTGACTGACAGAATTTATATTATCGTAAATTATTATAACTGAGGTTGTCTAATTTAACTGAGGAGACCGATATAGTGATTGTCAAATATTGAGTAGATAACGCCCTTGGGCAAAAAACAAGTCTTGCATGTTTCTAAATGAATTTACACAACATTTGAATTCTCGATGAAAAAGTTATTTAGGAGTAATGGCCCAAAAAATCAATTCATGTCTAAATTCATTACGATAATTTCTAAAGAAAATTGTTTCAAAATGATTAATGTATTCTTAACAGCTAGTCTACTCCCACAGTAAGAAGTAAATTTATCTGTAAATATGTAATTATAGAAGGTAGTGGGTGTTGGTCATTGGCACGCGACGCTTAGTGTATCCTTTGCTATAAATTTGACGCCCCCACAAGGTGCAGGACCCTTGCGCGCAAATGAGGGATTAAGATATTAAAATGTACCTATACCATTAAACAGATAGGTCTTCTAAACCTATTTCAACTCCAGATCTATAGTACTGCCGTTATAACTTTTTATCTGCTCCGCCCACATAAATTGACCAATGAGAATCACAACCGGATTCAATCTGTACAATTTTTGATCACATTTGCCACGTAAAAAAGTTAAGGTTAGAATTTTGCTGTCAAGTTCACAATTATTGTTTTAGGTTTTAAAAAATAAAATGTCATTAAGACAATTCGAATGTCAGAATTATTTTTCTGTGTAAATCAGATCGTCTTAACAACCTATTTGATTGGTAACTAAGAAAATGTAATGGGCGGGGCAGATAAAATGTTCGTTGCCCTTAGTATAGATATTTTTAAAATTATAGACGTATTGAAGGATGTACGACGACATACCTACATTAAAATGAATACCACTGATTTGCCTGTTTTTGCGCAAAAATTCAAAATATACAGGGTGGTTTACGAGGAATAATGAGCCCGACGGAATAGAAAATGCAACCCACAATACATTGCAACAAAAAGCCGGACATCGAAGCGGTAAATGTCCGGGTTTTTCTCCTGATGAATTGCGGGTTGCATTTTCTATTCCGTCGGGCTCATTATTCCTCGTAAATCACCTTCTATATACCATTCACGATGTTTTGGCATAAGGGGAGGCTATGATTTTTTAACGTTTGATACATGTTTGATTTCTGTCATATCTGCTGTCACTAAAGTGCCTGACATGCGGACCTATCAAAATGAACCTAACATGTTGCCGAATTTACCGTAATCATAATTAAGCGACTTTAAAACCTATTGATGGTGTTTGTATTAGACTGCAGAACATATTTTCAGTCAGTTACAATGAAGTCAAGTTCTTTTTGTGTATAAATTGAATCGTAGGTGAGTACAAGATAAATATTGGGTGATTCAAAATGATTGTGGTCAAGTATGGCAACTATGTACGAAAATGTATGTGGCAACTGTGTAAATTGGGTACAGTTAATATTTGTATGACATTTCATAAGCGTGCATTTGATTTTTTTGATTCCATTGCACATTGATTTGACAACTTTCAAAATTGCCCGCCTATGCCAACTCTACCCTTCCCACACAGTTGCCACATAAATTTTCGTACATAGTTGCCATACTCGGCCACAATCATTTTGAATCACCCAATATGTAGCACGGATAGTGAAGGAAAATAACGACCCAATTGAAATGGCACAGGGGTTTTGTAAGACCTATTATAACTTCGCGATAAAGTTGTGAATTTATGGCTTGAGTCTATTTTGAAATGTACTCCTGAAATTTGCCAACATTTTTGTAGATATTGTGAAGAACTTATTTCGCAAGATTGGGCAAAATTAAGGGGAAATCTTTCATTTGAAAACGTTCTTCCTTTAATAATTTCATTAGGAGAATCTGACTCGGAATTTGATTGGGATTTTGATGTAGGTAATGATGATTCAGAATTTTCTAATGAAATTATGGAAGTTGAATAGTTTATTTGTTCTTTTTTGTCATGGACGATAGGTGTGTAAATATTTTGCAGAGAGATTCGAATAAAGTAAGGCTTAATAAGTAGGTACAAGATTTTATACAATTTAGTTCTAGGAATGTTTTGGTTAAAATGAAAAATTCATTGAGAAGTTACTAACTGGTTGGTTAAGACACTGTATAGGTGGGTTATCTAAGTGGTGCATAAATTAACAGGAGCCACTTCGTCTTTCGGTCTCGGTCCCTACTATTCTGAAATCTGTTCAAGCTAGTTTCCTGTTTTGTTAAATTGGATTAAAGATGTGTGAGTATTGTTCTATTGCAAACTAGTAAAACTGACAACAATGCACTAGACAATGACGCAGTTTATAACCTCAAAACTTAGTAAAACATAACCTAATTCAACAGACAGCTTTACTGTCAACTGAAATGCACTTTTTCCGTGGCCTCCCCTTATGCCAAAACATCGTGAATGGTATATCGGAACCCTTACAAATATGTAACCAATTTAATTAATTTATACAAGAATAATGCTATAGTCCATGTAATACCCCAAGTCAGTAAAATGAAAGCTTATATTTTTAATTATAAAATTCATGTGCATGAAATTATGTTATGCATGATATTCTATTAAACAACAAGATTCAATTAATCAACAGAGATACGTTTTTTTGCTGTAGTTGTCCGTTTTATCCAAAATTTTTATGTTAGAAAATGATATTTTACTGACTTGGGGTATTACATGGACTATATCGACAAATTTGAGTTTGTAAAAAGTGTTTGTTACCAATATAGCACGAAATAAAATATTTCTCCCTAACAGTCCCGTGTTTAATTTTGAAATTTGTTACCTAAGTGTAATTAGGAGGTAAGCTTACCGCCGCGCTCTACTGACCAAAACCTTAGTACAACCTGGGCGTAAAATTTAGGCTATCGCATAGATTTTTCTGGCCACGGAGCGCAAACCACCAATGCCCAAAGTAGTAAATCAGCACAATGTTTCTTCCTAAACATAATTATATTAATTTAAAGGCTATACAAGTGTCCCAAAAGTACCGCTTTTCCTTGAAGGTGCGTCATCTAGAAGTGTTATGGATCGAGTACTGAAAAATAGTTTAAAAAATTCAATATCTACTTCTACGGTGGCTCCTGAAATGCTTAAGCACGTCCACGGCAACATCATTAAAAGAGCCAACGCATGTTTAGACGCAAATGGGCAAAATTTTGAACATTTATTTTAATAAAATAATTTTTGTTGAAGTGTTTGATTGTTGTGTTACCTCTCAAGCTCATCAAAATGGTTCCCTACGTATTCAATAATACAATGCTATTACGTATTTTAGGTAGAAGTAATTCTCAGGTTACAGCATTGCCTTTCCTAAATGGAGTCAGGATTTTTTTTTAATATTTTTTTGTTCGACACTGTCAGAATTTGAGAATTTTCTCCTATGTGAACGGATTTTGATAAATGTCAACTTGTCAAAACGAAACGTCAAGCTAATTTTAAAGGTTTTAAGCGATTTGGAGCCTTTAAGGGGCTCGTCGAACAAAAAAACGTTGTATTCAACTCGGTCGTGTGTAAACTGGGCTTTTTTTGGCACTCGTGGGCCTTTAAAACGCTCGTTTCACTCGCGTTTTAAAATGGCCCACGCGTGCCAAAAAAGGCCCAATTTACACATCAACTCGTCAAATAAACTACTATTTTCAGCACTCTACCACATCCCTAAATGACGTACCTTCAAGGAAAGGCGGTACTTTTGGGACATCCGATATATGCATCCTTTCAGTTTGTAAATACATATACCTAATGAAATAATAAAAAGGCTGAAATCGAAATACATTACAATATTAAAACCCTTGTACCTATCTTCAGACCAATTGTAAAAATCAGGTGCATTCACTTTTGCGCTATACAGTGAGCGGCAAAAGTATGGAATAAATTACTTAAAAATTAAACAAAATTTTTTTCAAAAAAATCTTTGGACAGGTCAATTTTAGTTTATAAATATACATGTTTTAGTACCAAACAAAATTCCAAGCAGTCATTTATTTTCGAGTTATGACGTCATCGATAGTTTTTTTAAATGGAAACACCCTATTTTTTTTCTTGATTCTGATAGCCCTTTTAATTGTCTAAATGACAGTGTAAAAATTTTGTTATCTTACATAAGGAAAAAATAAATTTTATAACGAACAAAAACAAGTCAAAAAATCAAGTAGGTAAATCAAACAGTCAAATGTTACTGTCAATTTCATTCGTATGTGTTTTTTGTTTTACAAAACGTTTTCGAAAATGACTCATTTAACAGAAACACAACGTATAGAAATTTTAATTTAGATAAAACCAAAACATGGGGAATTTCTTCATAAACTTGCTTTTTGTCAACAAGCTGGGGGATGGCAATTCGAACATTTAATTCCATAATTTTAAGTACTTACTAACACAGTTTTTGACTTGTTTTTGTTCGTTATAAAATTTATTTTTTTCAACTTTATTATTTTTTTTCTCAAAAATTTCCTCATGTAAGGTAACAAAATTTTTATACTGTCATTTACACAATCAAAAGGTCTATCAGAAGCAAGAAAAAAAATAGGAAGTTTCTATTTAAAAAAACTATCGATGACGTCATAACTCGAAAACAAATGTCTCCTTGGAATTTTATTTTGTATTAAAATATGTATCTTTGTAAACTAAAATCGACACGTACAAAGATTTTTTTGAAAAAATGTTGTTTAATTTTTAATGAATTTATTCCATACTTTTGCCGCTCACTGTATAATAAATATTTCATATTTAATATTAATAATAATTAATAATAAATTAACACATTTTTATGTTAATAACATAATTACATAACATTTTTGTTTTATAATACAAAAATTTCCGATAATATTGCGGAATCTGGAAAAGTGCCCCGAATGCTTGCAGCGTTTCCACGTTGAATGGCAAGGGAAATCCTCTCGAAAAGAAATTTCTTTGATTTTGAATCGCCTGATTCCGCGATAAGTCGGTTTCCGATGACATTAATGAAATCGATGGCTTCTTTGCACCAAGGGCCTAAGGTTTCAAATGCTAAACCTTTAAACACGTAGTTTGACGAAATGATTGAACTATATTTGCTATGTTTGCGTTTGCAAGCCATTTCAGCGGCAGAACCTGAGACTTCAGATGATTTCAATACGCAACTGTCTGCAAGTGTATCTACAACAGTAACGTCCCAAACCAAAGGTTGACCTTTGATGCACGGTACTAAAGTCAAAGTCATCCCATCAGGGCGTTTTCTGTCATCCCGAGACAGTCCGTTTGGTTCTAAAGTTGAATTCACATGAATAGAAGTTAAAGACCGGTTGATAATGGAATTAATTTCAGTTTGTCTTGAAAATCTACCACTACTTTTGAAACAACTTAAACCGTGGGTGCCAATTTCGTCAACTTTCGCATTGCGTTTGCAAATATGAGGTGTACATAGATTAGAACCCAATCTTAAACCAATACAAACTTGGAAGGAAGTGTTATCTAAAAGACTACCAATATTAGGAGAAGGTATTGCATGTAACCAAGATCCTGATTCTCTGCATTGCAAAGCCTTAAAACGAACCAAGTCTCTAGGTGAATTAAAGATTAAGTCATTGGCAATTATTCGTTTAATATTAATATTACGATAATTTGTTACAGAAGACGCTTGTTTTGTTTTCATTGGACCACCCTGGCGTGCTTGTAATTTATTGTTTTATTGTGTTGACATGTTGAAATTCAACCGTAGATCAACATGGTAGATGGATATAAATTCGAATTTGATAAATGATAAGCTATCCAAACATGCAAAGGCGGATGCCGTATAAAAAATGACAGAAATGAAAACAGGCGGAAAATTGGAAAAAATCGAAGAACTTTTCTTTTCGAAAGACTGAGTGGGAAACCAAATACATCTAGTACGTACAGGATGTCCCAAAATTGCCGTACAAACTACTTACTACCTTATCGAGGAGGCTTAAATGTACATGAAAAAAATATGGAAAAAATGTTTCCGACAAAAAAATCAATTATTTTTATTATTATTATTATTAACGATAATACAATATAAACAAAGATATATTCGTACATTATTGCCGTGCAATGTTACCGTAGTGGATTTAAAATATTTTTTTCGATTTCCAAAGCTTCTAAATTCTCTATTATGCAGGATTAAATATTCGTAGTGAGTGATCTTGTACTTTGTGATAATATGTACGACTAGAGATAGCTGTCATGACAATTTCATACATATAGTTCAAAATAATTGACGTGTTAAGTGCCACTTTCAAATAAGCAAATAAGCAAATAAGTCCAATAGAATTTTTTAAAGATTTTCCTGACGTTTACGGTAATCTCTTCTACACCGTAGTGCACCGTTAGTACGCCATTTTTGGGACAACCTGTATATATATGATTAATTCCCGCGTACATCAAACGTGCGTGTTCAGCCAATCAGAGCGCTTGCTTTAATGCAATAAAAAATGCTTATCGCGTCCTACTACTCTGTCATCTGTCAAATGTGATTAAAATTGCATGCTACTTCTGTCAAATTCTCAAATTGTTTTTAATAATCGTGTTTTTAATAACTGTATTATAAATACTAGAGGTCGCCCAGCGGTCGAAATTCGACCGTTTTCATTAAATTTTTAAGTTTGAATGTTACTGAGGTTTTTTTTTGTTCAAAGAGTATACCTCTATAATTATCGCATATAATTTTTTTGAATTTTGTTCTATTACGTCAGCTGCGAGCATTTACAAATACGTCATTATGCTCTAATTTTCGAGTTATTTGAAAAATACGATAGGAAAAATGGGGTATAGTTTTTGGCTACGCCATATTTAAAAAACAATAACGTGTTTTTTGACATTTCGTTAGGTTTTTTATTGCTATACTGGCCAGGTTTCGCCAAGGCTACACAGTTAATTTGCCTATCTTTTTCAAATTATACAGGGTGTCCCCAAAAAAGAAGACGAGTCCATAACTCCGTTATTTATCGGAAGATTTTAATTATCTGTACACCAAATTAAACGGTTGTTAATAGGCTACAAAATGGCTTAATAAATTCAAGTATAGCCCCATGGGCTTCAAGGGTAAACTGTCAAAATATTTTTTTTCAAATGGGATTACATTTTTTTTTTGATAATTCTGAGAGAGATTTCTATTCTGAAAACAACAATGTATCACAAGTATACACTTAAATACCAAAAATTCACAAAAAAAATGTAAAAAACGCTACTATCGTCTATGTTCCATTTTGCGCTAAACATTAGCGGCATATCTGCGCAAGCCCTTGGAGCTATACGTGAATTTATTAAGCCGTTTTGTAGCCTATTAACAACCATTTAATTTGGTGTATAGATAATTAAAATCTTCTGATAAATAAGGGAGCTGTGGACTCGTCATTTTTTTTTGGGACACCTGTATAAAATTGAAATAAAAAAATTAATACAAAAAATAAAAAATGAAATAAAGCACACGTGTTTCGTATAAATATTTTTTTTTCAAATGCGAACACATAATTTTTTTAACACTTCTGATAGAGATTTTTTATTCTAAAAAGAACAGTGTACAGTTACTTACCCAAAAACCAAAAAAAAGTTAAAAAATGCTACTATCGTCGATGCTTAAACTCCGCTCTGTATAATCGCGGCCATCCAAAAGTGAACGATAGCTTGCGAAAATTTCCGTATTTTTCGTTAGATTAAATCAGGCTGTATTCATTGGCGTTCGTGCAGCAAGCGTTACTATTTTAATAATAAAAAGTTGTAATAAATAATTTTTAATAAAAATGAGGCTGAGAAGTAATTAATACATTATTAAAATGAAAGTAAACGTTAGTAAAGAAACCTTTCCAACACCTATTCGTATTGGCCTCTCAAGCCTGTTTTCTTGCCAACGCCTCTTTCTATTGAAGATGCAAGTCTTACTGCAATGTAATTCTCTCGCCACAGCCGCCAACGACCAATTTCTAGCTTTGCAATAGCCCTAGCTGTTTGAATCGGAGTGAGATGTGGCATTTTAAAAAAATAGTTTCAATAATTTTTTTAACGCTAGTGTCAAACTTTGACATTTTAGGACGCCTATGATTTAAAGTAAAAATCAAACTATTAAAAAAAAACGGTCACTTTTGGATGGCCGCGATAGTACGTGCAATCCCAAATGTTATTACATATTTGTCATTTGTTTTTCCAACTACATAACTTAATTTGGGTAATTTATTACATTGTAATACAATGAATTTTGATAGCTTCTCGCTTGGTGCTCTCATTTGTTTCAAAATGAAGTGTTATTTTTTTTTAATGTTTTTCTTTTATGAGGTTACACATGTCATACATTGTTGTTTTCAGAATAAAAATCTCTATCAGAATTAGTAAAAATAAGTATGTGTCCCTATTTGAAAAAAATGTTTTGACAGTTTAACCTTGAAGCACTTTGGGTTTTACGTGAATTTAGTACGCCATTTTATAGCCTATTCACAACCATTTAATATGGTGTATAGATAATTAAAATCCTCCGATAAATAAGGGAGCTATGGATTTGTTTCTTTTTTTGGGTATATTATACATACATTTTATCTTTCTGCACTCCTTCTCCACATAAACTTTAACTATGCCAAATTTCACAACCGTAATTTGCTTAAAAAGGGGTACAAAGGTTTTCCTTCACGTATTAATATATAGATTCCACGCTTCGTGTTAGATTTAGAATATACTGAAATCCACGGCTATCGGCCAATCACATCCCTCGTATTTTCATTCTATCACGGGCAGATCGCCAATCGGATGCGTTTGTAAACAATAAGTCGCGCATCGTGTAACAACCGCTAAGCCTGGGGCAATTTTAATTGTCAAATATTAAAAAGATTGTTTTTTCTTGGTATAGTCGTGGAGAAAGTATACCTACTCTTCAACTCGCGTATAATGGCTATTATTCACTCGGATGATTTCACCACTCGCCACGGTTCGTGTTGGAATTTTCATCCTCTTTAATAATACCCATCATTATACACTCATTGAAGAGTGTACTATTCTTCAGTAACAGCAGAATGGTCTTCCTTCACGAATTTCGCCATTCAAAGTTAATTTCAACAAATCGGTTGTAAACGGTTCATTCAAAAGCTATTATCAAAAACAGAACGATGCATTGTTTCACTGTGAGAGAACTTTTACAACCATAATAAATCATAAATTTAAAAGTTCTCTGGTTTTATACATTTTTACAATGCAATACAATTTAAAAATTTTGATAAACCTACCGTGACAGTTCTTGTAACTATCAATAGCTATTATTATCTACAAAACAAACATTTGCTTCATCGTTTATTCATATACAATTGATATATTAGTTTTCAGAAATTTGTCGCGCAACCCATGTGTCACAGTTTAACATTTTCTTACTTAACAGTAATTTGTTAATGATTATAAACAATAATAATCAGTTATTCAGTTGTTATTTCACTATCATTGAAATTCATTGTATCTTTGTGTTTTATGGGTATTAAATTAATTTTAGTTCTGTATTTAAATACAGACTGATTCACATAACTTTCCGACCCTAACGAAAGGTAAACGCAACCAGTAATACGTTATTCAGTTATAACTTGATACCTTTATTTACTATGAAATCTGGACACTCCTGGCATTATTGACCACCATTAGACAACTGGTTTTTTTTGTATAATTCTGAAATATTTTTTGTTAATTAAAATGTGCTCCAATGGCGAAGGAGTCGATAAGAGTATATGATGACTCAGTTTCTTAAATAAAAAAAATACTGTCGATTACTGACATTTTTAAATTTTAACCATTGAGACTTTTATGAGGGATGTCCAAACCATACAAAAGTTTAAAATTAATCATGTTTTTGGATCAAGTTATGAATGAAAAATGTATTACTGGCTGCATTTAAATTTCGTTAGGGTCGGAAAGTTATGTGAATAAGTCTGTATGTAATACTTACAGAATATAGAATATTACTTCAACATTTGTAGAAGGGTTTTACGACTGTCATGAATATGTGAATATGTATGAATTGTGATGATCTTCACACTATTATACATAGTTGATAGCTCCATAGATGATCACGCTTCTGATATCATTCCTATGAATGCAAAACAGTAACAATATAACATAGCATAGCAATAGAATGGACACAGTCTTCTGTTTGAGTTTAGTAGTTATCCAGATGCTGTGATCACGAAAAGTTTGAAGCAAACCAGATCACATTTTTCACTATTCACTACTTCACTTACTTTAGTGTGCACTAAATCAGCGGAAAAACGTATTGATAGTTGTAATGTTTGATAAACAACTAGTTCTTCTATTTATACTCCTTCCATAATGTTGTAATCTTTACGCCTGGCAATGTATAACACAAACGATACAAGTTGCCACAAGAAATATTTGCTGAAAACTTTTAGAAAATTAAATACTTTTAACTTACTTAAATTTCACTGCTGCAAATTGTTTGTAATTTTCCAATGACGACAAATAAATGTTTAATATTAAACATTAATTATTTAACCGTGATTGTTTAAACGTCCATTATTCTCGACCAACATGCCAATAAATTAAATTAAACATTGATTTTTTTGCTATATTCAAGCATTTACAGTAAATTAATGTGAAATGTGATTGTTCGCGATCGTGTGACAATAACTTGTTAAAGCAACAACTTAATAGTAATGAAATTGAGAGTTTAGCATTGTATAAATTAATTAAGATTCGTCTTTAATTTGCGGATTGCGTTCTACAAAAGTTACATACTTGTAGATAAAGTGAACACCGAGTACCAGTCGAAGACATTCATGACGACGGTCACCATTTAGTGAATGTGGCAGAGCAATGAAATTACCGTTATGTTTATTCCTCATTTATTTTATTACGGGAACTTATTCCAATCAAATATATGGTTCTGGTAAGTACATTTTTTAACATTCTTTATTTTTCAATTAAAGACATGCGGAAAGTGGCTCTATGTTGCTGCTACCATCCTCTCTGTATTTTCAGTACATTGCCAAATTTTGTTACTACCCCTTTAATTGGTTTATCTGTAGGGATGGGGGATAACAATTAAATATGTAATAATAACAATTAAATCCTTATTTCCGTGAAATTGGCGTTCCTCTCCCTCGGCTTGCTTGAAAGCTTCATAGTTTTTCAAATTTGTTCGAGCGTTCCAAATTTTCAAAGTTCTCTACAGCGCTTTGCTTGACCATGATTCTTATTGCAACAGGAATAGTACCGCAATCTCTTTTTAAAAATTTAAAAATTTTGGACTTAGAGAACACATTGGTGGTTGAAATTCAAAAAGGTATATTATTATACTCATGTCATATCGTGAGGAAATTCCTTAACATTGACACAGAACATAAAACACAAAGAAGTCAAAATGTGGAGGCGAGACGCCGGTAATTATGTTGAGAATCGCCCTCAAATGTCACATGATTTATATTGACAAATCACAACTCCGAATTGTTTGAATAGCAACCAATCACAATTTAATTAAGCGGAAATTTTCCCTAGAGAAAATTTCCGATATAATTGCCCTAGGGAAAAATTTTTTCGGGCGATTCTCTTCCGAATATACCTCGGGACAGATATATATCGCCGGAAATTTTTTCTTGCAGTCCAACACTCGTGTTTGTCGCTCAAAATTACCCTCGGGCTGAAGCCCTCGTGTAATTTTCTTGCGGCAAACACTCGTCTGTCAGGACTGCTCGAAAAAATTTCCGGCAATATATCTGTCCCTTGGTATATTATATATGAGAATCGCCCTCAAATGTCACATGATTTATATTGACAAATCACAACTCCGAATTGTTTGAATAGCAACCAATCACAATTTAATTAATTTTCCCTAGGGAAAATTTCCGATATAATTGACCTAGGGAAAAAAATTTTCGGGCGATTCTCTTCCGAATATACCTCGGGACACATATATATCGCCAGAAATTTTTTCCTAGCGCCCTCGTGTAATTTTCTTGCTACAAACACTCGTGTGTGAGGACTGCTCGAAAAAATTTCCGGCAATATATCTGTCCCTTGGTATATTATATATGATAAGCACTGCGCTATTACTTGATAGTATTATCCGTAATAGTGTATGTACTCCGGCAAAATTGCCGTGCCGCCGGGTGGAGGTGGGATACGAAAAAAATTGTAACATTTCTACCTAATTCATGTTATTGCATAGAATAACTATAAATTTATAGACTGTAGGTTGATATTAAAGTAAGGTTGAAAAAATTTGGGGTTTCATTGTAGTAGTTCTAGAATTATTGTTTCCTCTATTTTTTTTTTTTGAAATCCAGACAACAAAATAAGGGAGTTATGTTTTATGAAATTTTTCCAGAGACACCTGAATATAATTTATTTTGCAGAGATAAAAGTTCCCAACAGCAATATTACGGTTAAAGGTGTATTTGGGGACAAGAATTATTTAGAACTGAAAATACCGAAACAAAGGACTACACAACCACCAGAACCGGAATCGGTTCAACTACTAGATTTGACTCCTACACAAATATTACGAGAGCCTACGAAACCACCAAAGGAGGATGTTGGGGAACCTTCACCACCGTCCCGGCCGTTAATACCACCACGACATTCTGAATACAATTTTGATAATCATTACCAGAATGTTAACCAAAATCCGCAATTTCTCGAAACAGGTAATTTGTATTTTATACCGTTTTCAAAAAAATCAAGGCAAATCGGTTCCTTACAAAAGTTTTCTTTTGTTGTAGACTCAGAATTGGTGGAGGTTAAACCTGGACTTTTCGTCAAGATAACGAACCTAAATAGTGGCATCTCCAAAACAGATTTAGTGATGATGCAAGTATTAGATACAATTGCCACAAAAATTTCTTCCATAGAACAGTTTCTGAAAAAGTTAACGGATTCTATTGGAAGGTCTGGGAACTGCTTGGATAACATTTTCAACCAAATTATTCCAAATTCAGGTCAATTTGCTCCATCGCGACCGTCAACTGAGGACCTGCAAATGTTCGGAGAAATAGAATCGTTTTTCCAGCAGGGCGGACTAGATTTTTTGATAAAATTAGATCTACCTGACTTTATGATTGAACTGATAATAAATTTCCTTAAGAAATTTATTCACCCGATTGAAGCAACTGAAGGAGAGACACTCAACACATGCCCATTGAATTTTGGACAACAGTGCCACCGACAACAGTTCCATGGACAACAGTTCCATGGACAACAGTTTCATGGACAAAAGTTCCAAGTACAACAATTCCATGGACAACAGTTCCAACCACAACAGTTTCCACCATTTTTGTATCCCCATCCTGTTGTTCCTCCTCCCATGCCTTTGCCTATGCCATATCAACCAATGCCCTACTCGACATACAATCGGCCATATATTTCAAAATAAAGTATTACTATTCATTATGGTTTTGGTATTTTTTTTGTTATAAAAATGCCATGATTAAAATCAAACTATCATCAAAATAATTATTTTTTTTTAATTTATGACCCAGACATCTTTGTAGAGTTTATATCAAATGTCATGAGAAGTGTTAGATGCACTTGACGTGTGTCTTGGCATTATTGTCACATTAATCACATCCTACATGTTTGTAACCTAATTCTTTATTAACCAAAGTGATATAAATATGTACTTATTAGATTTATGAGAATTACAGGTATTATTGGATAATGTTACATTAAATAAAAGTTCTAAAACACCTTTTAAATGCTTTAGCACAAGACCTAGAAGCACAAAACCTTGTGCTTGTGCTATATTGTCTCAACACAAAATACAGGGTGGCTCAACAAAAAATATTCACCTGGATTACCTGGAACACTGTAGACTTACGTAAAAACGCGGCAACAAGTCAATTTTTTTATCGAGAGGCACTTATAAAATAAAAAATAAATTCAGCAGGGCAACATCATTCTTATATACAGAGTCGCAGGGCCGAAAGTGAGGCCAAATATTTGAAGGTTGCAAAGTTTGTAGGTTTTGTGGATTTTCGGCTGTTTCTCCTTTTCTCATCGAGTGATAAACTCTTTTTTTCTATAGTAGATGTTAAAGTGAGCTTTTATCTATTCAAATTAAAAGGTCAAGTAGCATTTTAACTGCAAGGATAAATAAAGTGCTACGAGGAGTCGTTTTTATATTCCCGGACTAGGCATGAAATAAAAAGATTAGAACAGCAACTAAAATATATTGTTGAATATAGGCTTTTTGCTTTTGAATACAAGTATTACATCGTTTCAATAACATTTTTAATCCATTATAAAAATATTAATTTGGTTTGTCTGCAAAATGCCTTTCAACAGCCGCTCTAAGTTCGTCATCCACCCTCAGTTTTGTTCCCCTTAAGGTTTTTTTGAGATTTGGAAACGGCAAATAGTCACAGGGGACTAGATCTCGACTATAAGGCTGATGGTCAATTTTTACGAAGTCACATTCAGCAATGGCAGCTTTTGAAAATCTTGACTTCAAGACTGGTGCATTGTCGCGGAGTAACGGGACACCTTGCGTCAGTTTTCCGCGCCTTTTCACTTTAATAGAATCTCTGAAGCGATGCATTAAGTTTGCATAATACTCTCCTGTTACCGTACTATCCTTATCCAGAGAATCAATCATTAAAATTCCTTGCCAATCACAAAAAACAGTTGCCTGGCAGAGATCATCATCCAGTGATTTTTCGACCATACTTAAACAATTTTGACCATTCGCAATTAGTCGATTTGGAAGAATAATCATCCCCGTATACGGCCAATACTTCTTCACGCATAATTTTTGGAGCTTTTCCTTGTTTTGTTTGTAATTTTATAACTGTTCGATATTCAAGTTTGTTCATTTTAATACGCGACAACACAAACTGACAGATATTAGAACTAATACTGCTGCAATTGTTCTCGAAATTGTCAAACACATTACTAAGGTATACGTGATTAAAAACCATTGTAATGAAAAATTACATTAAAATTGGAAATGGCCCAGTCCGGGAATATAAAAACGACCCCTCGTACTTTAACAGCAAGGATTGATAAAGTAATTAATTTTTGTTTATTACCCTAACACGCTCATACTATCGAGATTTTAAAATTTGATTTTTTTTTATTACCTACCCTAACAACGTTCATACTAACGAGATTTTAAAACCTGACACGATAATTTAATAATAAAGTACATATGCTATAGAAATAGTTATTAAGGTATCAAGGGTGTTATAAAGTTGGATATCGTTCGATGGGTGTAATCATTCGGTGACGCCGTGGTGCATACAAGATTTTATTTTTCAGTTCGTGTTCTTTAAAAGAAGACAAAGAATTGGCATCTTTCTGTACGCTTTACCTACATAAATACAATATCTGGTAGCCTATGAAACAAAAACAGATTGTTTACTTTTAATTGTCAAATTTTCTTTTGAATTGTTAAATTTGTTTTTGAGTTATGAATACGCCACCAGAATGTGTACAAAAAAAGCTTAAAAGGCAACGGAAAGTTTGCTACCTTTTAAATCGAAAGATAAATATGAAAAAGAGTACGAAACCTTTAGGATATGGCAGTCAAAATATGAAATAGCGACTGTAAGTGCGAGTGTACTGTTGGCGTACTTTCATGAACTGGTAAGTTTCACAGTAAAATTATTTTTTAATTATGTGTTTAGTCTGGGAAATACACTCATACATCGCTATGGACTAAATATTCACTTTTGAAAACAATTTTTATGAGGACGTAATGAATTCATTATGCCCTCTTATTACGTCCTCTTATTACGCCCCGGTTGTTATGGACATGTTTACGTATTTCGTATCTTAGGAGTTATCATTCAACTAGCTGACCCGGCGAACTTCGTACCCCCTCAGAATTAATAAATGTTGTGTTAACTTATTAGCTGAATTGAATTAATTTTTTTTATTAAGATAAAATGAATAATCAAAATGAATTGAAATTTCATAATTTAATGCATACACAAATTTAATGCATGGCCAACTGTATCAAAACGCTAAACGCTTAGCGTTTTGATAGAGTTGGCCATGTTTAATGCTAAGCACTACGCCCTCTGACGGAGATTATTGATATTCACGTCACGTGATGTGCAAATGTGATTAACTGTGATGAATTTACGACAATTCATTGATAGAGTACTGAAAAATTAAGTTTTTTCGGTAAATTCATTTGCAAGTGAGAGTATAATGAGTAGTAGAGTAAATTGCTACGAGTATGTCCCGAGTGGTAACTAACTATACAGTGAATTTTTTATCAATGAACCATAGGGATTGACATACCTATGGTGTAAACTTTATTTCATGTCCGAAAAATAATTTTGAAATTAGCAGTAGAAACACCATTGACGCGAAACAAAGTTTATACCATGTAAATATCTATGGTTCATTGATAAAAAAATTCACTGTATAAAAATAATACGGAATTAACAATCACCATAAACGGACTGAATATTTTAATCAGTTGGGTTGGGATACAGCCAACATCTGACAGGAAGAAAATATGGAACATGAAATTAAAAATTGGAAAGAGAATTACTAAGCATATGCGTGTTTGTTGGAAACAGTTTGTAGATGAAGATTTTATTCCACTGGTTTGGACGCAATGTCCACTTGTTTGATAGTTTTGAGGTTAGGTATGCCGCACAGCAATGAATAAATGTTCAACCGTAAAACAGCTTCCCCCGCGACGTAGTATTTGCCACTTGGGGTAGCATTTAAATAATTACAGACAGTTGACATACTTAAATGCATAATTTGTTATATACAGGTGCGATACACTGAATAAGTGAATAAGCCCATTTCTAGCATTAGTTATATGACATAGCAGCGGGTATGTTGGCAATTCGAATTTCTGCACGGATGTTGGCCTTCAGGTCTTGTAGGGTCCTTAGATGGTTGATATAAACGCGGGGTTTTAAAAAACCCACAAACAAAATCGCAAGGGGCCAAATCGGGCGAGCGGGCTCTGTACTACAAATTGCCCGTTATTGAGGCGAGGCTCGAGTTCTTCGTCTTGTCGTACTGCCGGTTTGTCTGAATGTAGTGACCCATGTAACAATTGATTTCTGGTCCGGGACAGGACCCAACATTGAAGCGATTTCGGAAGAGTTGCGATCACAGAATATCCGTTTGAAAAGTAGACCTCGACGGCAAACGCAGGCTCTCCACTCTTCCAACGCATGATGGCAGCTGACAGGAATAGGGAACAAATCTTTAAAACCACGGTTTCCGAATGAGACTACTCCCGGCCCATTACGACCCCTATAGTCTGAATAGCGCGCATTTCAAAAAAGGAAGTTATGTTGTCGCACCCTGTACAATGCAAAAGTAGGTGTTGATCACCATTGATCACACTTGGTGTTAAAACTCAGCTGACGTTAAATCTCAATTAACTTCAAATTGTCGATGCGCGCACAATGACAGATGACATAACCTTTCAAAATGAATTTTCTTCATAATTTTTTTTTTCGTTAGTTATTCGATGTTTTAATAGTTATTCTGTTAATCGGGGCGGAAACAACAATATAAAGATCATAAAAATCTGTCCAGCCGTTCTTGAGTTATAAATGGTGTAACTAACCCGACTTTGTTTTATATACAGGTGTTCCAAAATTGCCGTACAAACTACTTATTACCTTATCGAGAATGTTTAAATGTACATGAAAAAAATATGGAAAAAATGTTCCCGACAAAAAAAATCGATTATTTTTATTATTATTAACGGTAATACAATGTAAACAACGATATATTCGTACATCATTACCTTGCAATGTTACGGTAGAGGATTTAAAATAATTTTTTCGATTTCCAAAGCTTCTAAATTCTCTATTCTGCAGGATTAGATATTGGTAGTGAATGATCTTGTACTTTGTGATAATATGTACGATTAGAGGTACCTGTCTTGACAATTTTATACATACATATATTTCAAAATAATTGACCTGTTAAGTGCCACTTTCAAAGACCGCCAAATCAGCAAATAAGTCCAATAGAATTTTTTTAACATTTTTCTGACGTTTCCGGTGGTCTCTTCTACACCGTAGTGCACCGTTAGTACGCCATTTTTGTATACAGAGTGTCTCAGAACTGACGTACATCCCGTTAACTGCAAATGTAAATATTTATTCCGAAATGGATTCTGCAAAAAAAAATTGTTTAAATCCTTTTGTTTTTAAGTTACAACGATTTTAATTTAACCAATCATCGTAGACAAATATTAATTCAATCCAGCGTTTCCTAGGAAACAACAGCTGAAAAATAAAAATACATATACACGACGATAAAATTTAATTATCTTCTCGAGCGTAATTACCGTCTCAACGCTAAAAAACGCTCTCGAAGATAAAATACAATTTTATCGTCTTGTGTAATAAATAACTATTTATCTTTTATTCTGTTGTGGTATATATTTTTATTTAATCAAGGTTCTTCGAGAGGGTGCACCGTTGGAAAAGTTATTTAAATGAAAATGAAAAATTTATAAGACTTGGTTTTTGTCCAAGGGCCTTATCCACTCAATATTTGACAATTAATAGATCCGTCTCGTCAGTACACAATAAATTAGGCAATGTCGTACGATAATCTACAATCGGACTCATCTCCACCTCATTCAGTCATTCAAACGGCAAAGCAGAGGTCCGGTAAGTTCAATTAGGATGGTTTACAAACATGTAAACGATAACACCTAACACATCTGTCACAAATCAAGGATATACAGTGACTCACCAGGGGGTTTCTCGATTATGACGAGGGGCTCCAACCACGGGCGTCGTCTTCAGAGCGCTATATTCCGGGATTGCGTTGTATGTTCTGACCGCACCTGTAGCAGCTAACAGCCCCAGTGCGCAGTTTAGGATGCACAGCCCGCCCGCAGTCTCCACAGAAGGGGAAGGGGACCGCCAGGCGCCAATGCCAGCGTGAGAGCGCGATAACTCCCGTCCATACGTTACTAATGTCCCCTCAGAACATGGGAACCGGCATAACTATCATCCGTGGGCATAACCTCACAACCTTTTATCAAGCAAACGTATGATATGTGCATTTGGTTGCCACCACCATCCCGACAGGATGCGCCCAATCAACGGTCCAGCCATGTCATGAGCCAAAGGTGTCCCACCCGCCCCTGGTTCGGTGCTCAGGTTTTACACATTGATAGCACTGACTTCATAGCCCAGGTTGCCCAAACCTGCTATGACCCAGTTACCAATACACCTGGTAAGTGTATCTCTGTCACAAGCCTAATTCACTGCACCACCCCCGGGGCCACAAATTATTCACCTGTCCTCACTCTCGTGCGTCTCGAACAGCTCCGTTTGGTTCCAGTTCCCAAACGTCACTGTCGTCTGCCCTGTGTTAAAAATTACCCCCGAGTCAAGGACCTTTTCGAATATAATTTTTGTAATTTGCCTCCATTTTGATTCTCTAATAGACATATTAACGAACGCGACGTCATCATCTGGGATGTCCTGATAGCCATTATTTCACGGAACATTTTACGAAAATTTTTAGGTTGGCAAAGCTTGGTCCGTCATGCGTGTCAGTTTAAATTACAAAATGTGCAAAGAATTATTTATCAGGATTTATCAGGCAACAAATTCGCGACCGTATTTTTGGCAATTTCACGTATTTCAGCGGGCGTACATGAAAGATTATCTTCCATATTCGTGTTTTGTGACAGAATTTGAACAAAACAAAAGGCGACTTTGAAGACTTGATCAACTTTCACTTTTAAAATTAAGACATTACCAACCGCCATAAAAATCCCTTAATCGAGGAAAGTAAACATTTTTGTTTAAAAACGGGCAAATTACAAAAAATAGTATAAAAAAACTCGTTTCATAAGACCTTGAAGCACTCATTCTTTAAAATAACTCGTGGCTACGCCACTCGTTTTTTAATCTAGAATTCGTGCTTCAAGACTGGTCTCATGAAACTTGTCTTTTAATATACTATTATGAGCCATATGTTTGGCTGGAAGAGGTAGTTTTTCTGTTGCCTTTTTAAAATCGTTTACACATTTGAACATACTTAAACTTTATTTAACAAGAAAACGTACTATGGTGTAGTTTGACCCAAAAAAAAACAATTAATTAATTAATTTTATTAATGTATTTAATCAGTAAGTCTATTTACCGTTAAGTGTAGGACTGAAATGTAATACAATAAGCAGTGTAATATTGCCCTATCTCATTTCCCGTATCTTCCTTTTCCACGAATTTTTAACCTGTGCCAGCCGTCTTGTCTCGTTCCACAGGATTCTTCGTTTTTCGGCTTCTTGCCGCACTTGGTCCTCACATCTCAGTTGTGAGTGCCCTATTTTATTATTTCCCTGCGGTCTGGTTTCGTAAATTTCTGTTGCAAGTCTTTCTTGCTTCATCCTATGTATGTGACCTAACCAACTCAGTTGCCTTTCACCGATGACTAATTCTATTAGTATCATATTTAGCTCTGATACCATTATTTCGTTTCTTACCCTGTCTCTTCTTGTGATTTCTTTTATCTTCTTAAAAATCTCATTTCTGTAGCTACGATTTTACTTTTATTATTCTTTGTTAGCGCTTGTTCACAATGGACATAAGACATAAGAAATACATAAAAGATACCTAAGAATAATTTATAAATTTGGGCAATTGGAATAATATATTAAGTATAAAGAACATATATACATATACATATGCTGTTCCATTGTTGACCTATTCTTTTGGTATTATAAAATGGTCCAAAACTAATTTACAGAATATAAATATTCAAACTAGAGTTCTCTTTACAAAATTTTGTAAACATCACCCCAAATCTGCTATTGAAAGATTTAATTTACCACGCGAAAATGGTGGCAGGGGTTTTTCAAATCTAGAAATTCTACAACATAATCAAATTGCTTCACTAAAAAATTATTTTCTTAATAGAGCTCGTGATAACACTTTTTTTAATGCTTTGGTTTCAGCGGATAAAGGCTACACACCTTTAAATTTAAGTGATAATATAATTTCAGATATTGTTGAGCCAAATATACCTGACACTATAGCAAATATAAAACAAAAGTCTTTACATGGGAGATATTTTAAAGAGCTAGAACAGCCAGAAATTAATATTCAAGCTTCTCATGCATGGCTTAAAAAATCAAATATTCATCCTGAGACTGAGGGTTTTATATTTGCAATACAAGATCGTGTTATAAATACAAGAAATTATAAAAAACACATATGCGGTTTACAATCGATCATTGATAAATGTAGGATTTGCGGAACTGAAGGGGAAACCATTGAACATATCATTTCTTCTTGCACCGTTTTGGCTCAAAGCGAATATAAAAAACGTCATGATATATTCGCAAAAATTATACACATGAATTTAGCAGTTAAATTCAATTTATTAAAGGATACACAACCACATTACATTTATAAACCAGAAAGTTGTTTAGAAAATGACAATTACAAATTATATTTTGATCGGACAGTTTTAACTGACATTCACATTCAGCATAACAGACCAGACATTATTATTTTAAATAAACAACAAAAGCAAGCATATCTTTTAGATATAGCTGTTCCAAATTCACACAATATAACACAGACATATAATACAAAAATTAATAAATATTTAGAACTCTCCGTTGCTATGAGAAATCTTTGGTGTTTAGAAAAAATTTCGATTTTACCATTTATAATTTCAGCAACAGGAATAGTACCCCAATCTCTTTTTAAAAATTTAAAAATTTTGGACTTAGAGAACACATTGGTGGTTGAAATTCAAAAAGGTATATTATTATACTCATGTCACATCGTGAG